>NC_056725.1:19821450-19881450 GCF_019279795.1 Protopterus annectens | reverse complement strand
GTGAATAATGGTTGCTACGGGGGAAGGCTCAGTGTGTGACATGTAACTATATATTAGCAGGCAATCCTATGCAAATGAGGAGTATGATGCTGAATCACATATTTCCCTACAGGTCTAGCTTGCACCCAACCGTGTAGGAGCAGTAAACCACAGTTTAAGATTAAGAGCTAGATGACTTCATAAGGGGGTGTGTCATGTAAGTTGTAAGCTTACTGGAGCCCTCTGGCCCAGGTTTGCCCTCAGCTAAGCACAGCTAAGGCAGGGGGTGTGTCTAATGCTGTATCATCTTATACCAAGAAAACCATGGTGTACACATTGCAAGACGAGCCACATTCTTCTAAAAGGTGGTAACGTCACTTAAGCGGGTGTGCGTGGCACGCACCAGGTGTAAAAAAAAAAAAAAAAAAAATAGTCTTCTGTGCACATTTGAGCACTGTGTTTGCGGCACGCCTCTGTGCTTAAACAGGAAGGCAATGGGAAGGGAAAACAGCAGTAGGAAGGGGCCCAAGGAGAACTAGCATAGCTGGCAGGTGAAATGTAAAAGAATCAGCCAATTACACGGGCAGTAGCCTAGCCTAGCCCAGAATACTACTATAAACCATGCAAACACCTTTCCCTCTGGTTTTTCCCAGAAACTCTACACCTACAATGTATACAAGCGGTGAAATTTTAACAAACAAAATCAACAAAATGATAGGGGCTTGCAGAAGCTATCATACATCAACATGTGGAAGAGGCTGGGGGCGGTGTGGATATGAATGCTGTCAACCAGCCCACAGTGAGGAGACGGAGAAGAGTGTACAGACACAGGGTAACTATGAAGTACGAAGCCTGTTTGGAGGCTACAGTTAAATAGTAATTCCAGAGGCCCAAATAGGTCATGTTTCATGCTATATAGAAGGCATCCTGGGACATTGTCTGGGCCCATTGATGCAGTGTTCTTGGTCTTTGAGAAAGCATTAAGAACCTATTCTCTAGTGATAGTAGGGGGAGTTATGTTTGATGATATTTCCTAAGTGAAGGTTGAGGGGGAGAGAGGAGTAAAGTTCCAGCTGAACTTGTCAACCAGGAGGCTTGCTATATCTTCTGGCTCAGTATAGATGGCTCCATTTACAATGAGCTCTGCACCAAATTGTGTATTGCCTCTGAGGTTGTGGACATAGCTAAAGAACGCTTTGTAGTTGTCCTATGCCTGGGAGGCCAAACATATCTCAAATTTGGCTTTGGTAGACGTTATTTGTCCTCTGAGTTGTTTAGTTGGATGAGAGTGCTTTTATCCTGCTGGGTGCTGCACCTCCTAATTTTTGCCACAATTTTCTTCCTCCTGTTATACAACTGATTGATTTTTTGATTCCACCATGGTGGCTTGTTTTTTGAATTAGTTCTGTACTTCTTCCCAATGGGTACAGCTGCCCATATGCAGCTATTAACATGCTTCTACATGGTTTCTGAAATCAGTTCTGCATAGGCAGCAGTATTCTCAGGGTTTATGGGGGCTTGAAATTTTGCCAGGTTCTCACTCAATAGCAGGAGGTTAGTCTTAGAATAGCACAACAAATCAAGAGCAAAGACAAACAAGAGGAAATGCACTTTTACGGTTTTAAGTGCCATAGGTACCAGACCAGGGGTACATTTCCAATACTCCATTCACTGATCGAAGTTGCATTTGGACTGCGTTCAGAAAAAAACTCTGCTTCACATGGATGGGAAGCCTGCCTAATATAAAGATGTAGGTGTTGAAAAAGGAGATCAAATAAAGCAAGGTACGGTGAAATGTCTGTTCTTAAAAGCTGCTTTTTGTTTTCTTACAGACAGAGCATGGTCCTATAAGAGTTCTACAGGTATATTTTCATCACATGTTGTCATCACAATAAACAAAACATGCTGGAGGGATATGTTCCTGACCCAGTGACTTCCCAGACTCTGGAATATATTGCCCATACATGTCAAGCAGAGTGCCTCTTTGGCCCTCTTCAAAAGGAACCTTGAAGATTGGATGGGAGAGAGGAAATTCACCCCGGGATCGTCAGTCGCCCTGCTAGACAATGGTCCAGGGGAAGTAAATAGTGTGGGAAGAAATAGCCAGGGAATTGTTATGGCTAGGCTTGTATAGGCCCTAGGGCTGATAGCCTAGTACCAACCTATGAACCTATATCTAGTATTCAGTAGGTCAAGCAAAGTGAAATTTTATGTTCAAATATTGCTTTAAATGTGTGATATTAATGAAACACCATTTAAATTGAATTTGTTTTTTCTGTGTCCATAAAACTTATTTCAATGTATTTTAATAGCTACAAAGAGTATTAATGTTTATTTTCTTTGTTCCAGCTAACCATTGGCAGCCACTACAGTCTCTCCTTGTTCACTAGGTCTTCCAGGGACTCTCTACGTCCCCAGATTTTGTTTTGGTCCCTGCATCATCCTGCAACCTTTCTACACAGTGTCCCACATACTCAACAGGTATCCCAGCTGCTTCTTATCCCCATCACTTTCTCTGATGTTGGCTGGGGCCAGTCGTGAAACCTAAAGGCATTCAAGGGGCCTTGGACATCACCATTTTGCTTGGGGGTCTGTTATACCCCACCCAACTTTCCTTACTCCCAGTGTGTGAGAGTGGTGTAGCTGGAGGACCAGGGATAGAAGGAGGGCATGCAATGTATCAGCCATCCTCTGCATCAGTTCAGCCATGTCAACAACCCTTTACCTCTCCTGAGCCACACCCTCTAAGTGCAGCATGTCCCTGCCTCCACTAGAGAGCATCACAGGGAATGTCCACATAACTGCCCGTCCATCCCTGCCACTCTATCAGTTGCCTGAACCACTAATTAAATCTGGGTCAACTTGGCTGTATTTAGGGTTTCATTGCTCTATGTCACAGGAGCAGTAACTCCATTAGATTTATCTGACTCTTGCTTATAGCAGGTGAGCAGATTGAAGCTACAAAAAACTGTTCCTACATAGATTGCAGTTGTAGAAATCAGCACTTAGGCTAGTACATGGAATCTGGAAGAAAGGGTTATTTCTAGGTTCATGCTATATATTTCCTGTTGTCTGTATAAATGGCTTAAAGCAGCTGATTTTTGTAAGAAATAATACTCTGCACAGAAATCTGTAATATTTTATGAAGAGATAAAGGGCTGTATGATTGTATCAATGCTTTTATATGTTATTCCTCACTTTGCCACACAGACCCTGCTTTGCTGCAAAGGAGCAGTACTACAGTTGTTAAATGCAGTAGGTGAATTGCTGCTAGAATTGTGAGATAGGTAGAACTAGAGCCACAATTTTATTAGAGTATTATTCAAGGCAATTTTAGGTCTCAGTCTTCCTCATTCCTGTAGAAAACCCAACACTTACCCCAAAGCAGAGTGACTGGCAACACCAGTCTAACCTAAGGGTGTGTTCTGACTTAACCTGTATAAAACTGCAGTGCTAAGGGAGCATGGTGCTAAAGAGAGGCACTTTGCCAAATAAGACCACCAGGAGGAGCATTAACAACTCAAACCTTACCCAAAAAGGGGTTACTTAGAACAAGTACAAATTTTTAACATTCTGCTTAGTTCGGCTCCAACTCTGAATTGGGTGCCCACAGTGAATTTGTTTGTGCCATTACCAGCAGCTAAGAGGTTTTTTCAGTACTGGTATTAACAGAGAAATATTTTTCTAGACCAGGATTATTTTGAGGCCATTTGCAGGGCTGTTTGCATTTCTCAAACCTCATTATTTTAAGAGCATACTTTGGACAGAATTGATTTTGAGCCAGCACTGCTTTGTCCCCATAAGAATTATGCATGCATGGACTCCAACATGAGTCTTGAGGCAAAAGGTGGGAGAACATGATATAAATGTTGTAGGACTGCAACAGTATCACTGGAGTGCTACAGTTAAAAAAGTAAAATATATGTGTTGCAACTAGAGAATGCCATTATACTGCATAGTATATAATAGCTGAGGACAGGTACAAGTATGGTAACCAAATAAATGTTGATGTTCATCGTGCATACAGCTGCAGTCATAATAGATGGGCTATCCTGCCGTCAGGCGGGTCCTCGGACGGCCGAATTCCAAAGTCTAGGTCCGGCGTCGGTTGTCGTCGCTTCTTCCCTGACGTCAGTGCGGCAGGGGTATAAAAGAACCAGCCGACACCATCTTCTTCAGTCTTTCTTGCCATGTGTGCCGAAGCAGAAGCAGTTCGCAAGTGCCGGTCGGCCAGCTCCTGAGATTTACGAAAATTGGTCCTTTCCAGCCACGGACAGACCTCAAAGAGGCAGATACAGGTGCCCGAGAGGTAGAGGGCAATCTCAAGGATCATTCAGAGCCAGGCAATGGCAAGCACCAACCCCAAGAGGTGGAGAAGATAGATCACAGTCATTCAGAAAACAGACACAATGACTTTCCCCTTTACCTGCCAAGCAAAGCTTTAATGGCAGCACCTTTAGGTGGAAAACTGGCATTATTCTCAAGAAACTGGCATATTGTCACAAAAGACAAATGGATCCTGGACATTATAGACAGAGGCTACAGATTCCACTTTCACACCCTTCCAAAAATGAGAGGCATGCCAAACCTGCCACAAAATCAAAGGGTAGAGGCACAAAAACAAATTTCAGCTCTCATGGACATGAAAGCTATTCAGGAGGTGCCTGCAAAAGAACAAGGTCAAGGGTTTTATTCCAGACTATTCCTGGTACCAAGGAAAGACAAAGATTGGAGACCTATTTTAGATTTATCCATCCTAAACACATATTTACAGGTACCAAAATTCAAGATGCTCACATTACAGCAGCTTCTTCCCATGCTGGGCAAGGAGTCTTGGCTGGTAACATTGGACCTCAAGGAGGCATACCTGCATGTCCCTATCAGACAAGATTGCAGAAGATACCTCAGATTTCTTGCAGGTTCAACCCATTATCAATTCTCTGCATTGCCCTTTGGCTTATCTACTGCGCCCAGAGTGTTTACGAAATGCCTGGCATCAGTAATTGCCTTCTGCAGACTTCAAGGAATACAAATATACCCATATCTGGACGACTGCCTGATCCAAGCGGACAGCAAGGACATACTTTTGAAACACCTGGCGTTTGTAATAAGACTGTTGAACTTTCTGGGATACACAGTCAACAAAAAGAAATCAAAGCTAATACCCTCTCAAACAATAATTTTCCTGGGTGCCAGCTTGAATACAAACACCCAGATGGCCTACTTCACGCCAGACAAACAAGGGCAACTGTCTCAATACTTCAGCAAATTGGCAACCTTCACCAGGCTGACTGCAAGGAAAGTCCTGCAGGCTCTGGGATTCATGGCATCTTGCATCCTGCTGATCCCGTGTGCAAAGCTGCATATGAGGAAACTTCAATGGTACCTAAAAAACTTATGGTCTCAACACAGCCACAGTTTGGAAACAATTATACCACTCATTCCATGTCTTCAAAAGGAATTTCTGTGGTGGGCTCAAGCATGCCAAAGAAACAAAGGTCTCCCTTTCTGCATACCTCAAGCAAATCAAATCATCACAACAGATGCCTTGGACTACACCTGGGGGGCACACATGAAAGATCAGTGCATTCAGGGAAAATGGTCCCCAAAAGAGAAGCACCTACACATCAACCAAAAGGAAATGCTAGCAGTGCAAAATGCTATTATGGCCTTCAAAGACCTACTGCATCCAGGCCAGCTATTGATGAGGACAGACAACACCACAGTGATGTGTTACATAAACAAACGGGGGGGGGACTCATTCATACCCCCTGTGCAGACTAGCAATGACCCTTTGGAACACAGCTTTGGAATTGCAAATCCAACTTCAGGCACAATTCCTGCCAGGGAAGGAAAACACACTGGCAGACAGCCTAAGCAGAAATATGACAGATCCACACGAATGGAAGTTGCATCCTCAGGTTTTCACAAAGATAACTCAGGCATGGGGACAGCAAGACATAGATCTCTTTGCTACCCACAGAAATTACCAACTGAAAAAATTTTGCTCAAGGACCTATCATCCACAGGCCTGGAAGTGGACGCACTCTCCTTCACCTGGACAACATTGACAGTTTATGCCTTTCCGCCTCTCCCTCTGCTGCCCAAAGTTCTATTAAAAGCCAGAGCAGAGAGGCCGAAAATGATTCTCATTGCTCCAGACTGGCCAAGACAACACTGGTATCCACTCCTGAAGAGCCTGACGCATTCCCCACCATGGATTCTACCTCTAGTACCTCTTCTGTTGTCCCAGCACAACTTCAAAACTCTTCACAGCCAGTTCAAAACCCTAAATCTAGCCGCATGGAGAATCCCTTGATTTCACAACAGACCCTCCTCTCCAAGGAGGTGCAGGATGTCATCTTGGAGGCCAGAAGACCTTCTACTAGAAAAGCCTACTGCGCCAAATGAAAGCGGTTTTGTGCCTGGAATCAGAAAAAGGGCCAGAATCCTTGGGTAATGAATATACCTCAAATATTACAGTACCTAGCTGAGATGTTAAACAGTGGACTTTCCTTCTCCTCCATAAAAATCCATGCTTCAGCCATTTCTGCATAATACAACACAGATCCTCCTTTATTCTCTCATCCTCTCTTAAGACCATTCCTCAGAGGGGCTAAGAATATAAAACCCCCAAGGAAACCACCAGTCCCTGCTTGGGACCTCAACTTCATATTGGAAAAGCTGATCCTTCCTCCATTTGAGCCAGCTGCTTCAACAGAACTACAATATTTGTCATGGAAAACCACCTTCCTTCTGGCTATCACCTCCGCACGCAGGGTTTCTGAACTACAGGCCCTCATGGCTGTGCAACCTTTCATCATTTTCCATCAGGACAGAGTTTCCTTACTAACCAACCCTACCTTTATGCCAAAGGTAGTATCCAGTGAGCCTTGAATCAGACTATCCACTTACCTACCTTTTACCCTAACCCACAAAACAAAGGGGAAAGACTACTGCATTCCTTGGACATTCACAGACAACTACGTTATTATTTGGACAGGACAAAGCCGTTCAGGAAATCCGAGCAACTCTTTGTGTCTTATGCTACAGGTGCTCAAGGAAAGGCTATCTCCAAACAGACAATCTCAAAATGGATAGCCCACTGCATACGCTTTTTACTCATTTCATGGAAAAGCTGTGCCTTCAAGCATCAGGTCCCACTCCACAAGGGCCACAGCTACCTCTGCAGCTTTCCTCAGGGGGGTTCCTACCAAGGACATTTTGGAAGCAGCCACTTGGAGTTCAGTGCACACTTTCTCCAAACCCTATCACCTTCCACTTTACTCAAAATCTAGAGCGGGATTTGCCACAGCTGTCTTGCAGGGCATCCTTGCTCCTCCTAGTTCCACTTAGTGCCTACCACCCCTACTTAGCTTTGGGATTCTACCCATCTGTTGTGACTGCAGCTGTATGCTCGATGAACATAGTACAGTTTTGTACCTACCATAAATGTAGATGTTCGAGTGCTCATACAGCTGCAGTCCAGGTTTCCCTCCCTCCCTCCATCCCCTCTTAGGACAGACCTTATGACAAACACCTCCTCTACAACCTGATTGGGGTATTCTTTTATGGTGTATTTGCTTGCAAACTACTGTTTTTTGATTATTCTATATTGCATGACTACATAAGTTTATGTTTTGCCTTCCTTCTGGGGGCACCTGACATCTGGGGCAAGAAAAACTGAAGAAGACAGCGTCGGCTGGTTCTTTTATACCCCTGCCGCACTGACGTCAGGGAAGAAGCGACGACAACCGACGCCGGACCTAGACTTTGGAATTTGGCCGACCGAGGACCCGCCTGACGGCAGGATAACCCATCTGTTATGACTGCAGCTGTATGAGCACTCGAACATCTACATTTATGGTAGGTACAAAACTGTACTTTGGATGTTTACAGCAGCTCACCTGGTGAAATACTGTGTGTAGAATCAGTGTAAGCATTCAAAGAAACTTTGGACAAAGATTGAGCTGTAGCTATGAGGAACTGAGCAAAAAGTTGATTGACCATGATTTGTAACTTATGTATGAACTTTGAAACTGAGCAGATTAACATGACCAATAAGTCATTAGCCATCAAAAGTCCATTGTTCCATACTGGTTTACTGTATAATTTCGTCACCAAGAAACTACTGTTTTTGTTTAGAATCCCAAGTAGGCTTTTAATTGCTATCTTCAAGATATTTTTTTTCTTTCTGACTACCACATATGTTTTCACAGTACACAAGTAAACTGCATCTAGTGATAAAAGTATGCCTTATATTTCGCACGGAACTACACGTCTCCTTTAGACTATTTTTAAATATTTCTCATTGTTTTCCTCAGTATGAATGTTGTGTATCTACTCTATAATATATAATGCATAGAGGAGTATGTATGACATACAAACTGTGTGTGCAATGGAAACGTAACCTTTTTATATAGGGTCACTATAAACAAATCATGTATTGTTATCTTCAATGTAGGGAAGCAGTAGTTTTATCTACATAATACACAGCTGTACTTCAGACTGTTTTGTCAATCCATACGTCACCAAGTTTTGGTTGTTGCAGGGGGATGAGGTAGTTATTCAAAAGAATGCATTCATATTCACGGTTAACCACATGTTCACACGTATTTTTGCCATACTACTATGTCTGTAGTAGGTTCATAGACATGGAACATAAAATTCTATATAACCTTTGTTTACCAATGTCTACGTATTTCAGTCTCCTCGCAAAATTCTCTTAGTTTAGCATATTTGCTCAAAGGTTGAGTGAAACTATAACAATTCTAGTCACCCCCCCGGCACAGTGTGTGGTAAGAGAAGCTTGACAAAATCGGTTTCCATGTAAATTATTCTACTTTTGCTGTGATCATCCTTGGCTATGTTTTAAGCCTTTTTGATCTTGAAGAGTAGATAGGTGCCTGTAGAGGTGTAAATGGCCATATTCAGATTAACGAGGCACTAATTACACTGTTTTCAGTTGTCTTACTGACATTGATGTCACTGAATAAGAAGCTTAGATGATGGGCTATTTAAAGTGTATTACTTCATTAAGTACATTTATTTATTCAACTTTAGTAGCAAAATAATGCAATCATCACAAAGTAGTAATCCTGGGGGGAGACAAAGGCAGATTTTTTATTTTTTGATTGTTTGGAAGGTATGCGTGTTTCAACAGATTTCAGTTTCAGCTCATTTGAAAAGTTGCAGTTTGACTGGAAGGTTGGATGAGAGGTCATTGCATTATTATTATTATTATTATTTATTAATTAATTTATTTTTTATTAAGCATTGAGTCATGTTGTTGGAAATGTTAGGGATAATTGCTGTGTTTTGTTGTTTAGGTAGCAGATAGATTTTGGGAAGTTCATTTGGAGAAGCAATGCACTTTATAGAAAAATATGGTCTTTACAGAACTTTGTTCCACTACAAAGCTGGATTTTACATGCAAGTGAACATTTTATGTTTGAGGAATTGCTACTTAAGATGGGATGAGTTATATCTGTCATCTTAGTGCTGTGTGGCAGTTAAGTATATATTTAGAAAACTTTTCATAGCAATGTTTTCTTGGTTTAAGTAATGTAATGCACGACAGTGTAGTTTCATTTTTGCAGGTGCACTTTGTGTGAGCAGTTATTTAAGTATGTCAGTTGATATTTCCTCAGTTATTCAGTGCGTTTTCTTTACTTCTGTTTGTTGGCATCATTAGGTCTTTAGTTCTGTTTATTGGCATCATTAGAGTGGGTTACTTCTTTAGGACATATTGGATTTGCCACAGGCTTTGTGGTCATGTTATGTAACTTTTTAGGTGAACATTTGTATATTTGTGTATGTATCTAAAATTCTGTGAGTGTATATATGTATGTATATAAATATGTATATTAATAAACATATGTATATTTACAAAGACACACCTGCATGTGTACATACCTGTGTGAGTCCATAGGGCTCTGTTTTTTGTGTGCGGCTTAGTAGTAGTCCTGTACAGTTTGAAGCAGGAATTTTAGTGTGTAGTTGTAGCTTCCTGATAATAATCTTAGTATCTGCAGTTCACAGTGGGACACACAGAGACACACTCCAAAATAATAGATACAGTCTGATTTGCTTAAACGGGTCTACAGCTCTATCAAGTAAGGTTTCCATTATAGGTATACGTGGACTTTTCTTGGCATTTCTAGAAAGGAGTATTCTTCTTTCTTTCATTCTTGACACAGCACTCCCCTTCTACCCCGTGTACCATAAAATGTACAGAAAAAGGTGGCTACTATATTTTGTTTTGCCTTTTATTCCCAAATGTCCATCCAACATGCAACATATTCCAATGTAGTTTTTGAGTAATGATTTTGGCTGTATCTCAAAGACGTATCACCCCATAGATTTTACACATTTGGGGCCTGGTCCCATTACTGACGGGTGTTACTGTAAAAGAGGTAAATAGCAGGTCGTCACATATTCATAAATTGTGCCAATGTTTTGCTCTTCTCCAGACTGTTGACCATCAGCTCCTGATGATGCCTCTCCTCAGCCTCCAAGTTCCTGAAGTTGATATTTATATGCCCAAGTACTTTGTAAGCAGTCATATTTTCTTGTTCATTTGTTTACTTCCATTGAAAGTTTGTCCTCCATTACAGGGCCTGTATTTATATCACATTTGTTTTGTAATTGAGGTGACTTCATAGAGACATTACAAGCAGCATAACATATTTAGGAGGATGTTCTTTGCTCATAGATGTATACTAGGCTAGTGACCACTGTGGCCCTTGTAAGCTGTGCAACTGAAATGTGAATCACAAATTTAATTTGGATGGAGGATGATTTACTGACTCCCTTTGTCCATCAGAGACACAGGAGCCAGACCAGGGGTGAATTTCTGATTACCCATCCATTGGTCCAAGTTGCTGTTAAATAGGGACAGGGAGGTTCACATGGATGGTGAGCCTGTTCCAGAGACTGGGAATTCTCTGAAAAACATATCTGTCTCTCCAGCATGCCTTATGTAACTCACAAGCAAAATTTAGGTCTTTTAATTTAGTAGTTCTGATGTTGTTTGTTTTGAGGATGTAAAAAAGGTACATCAAAACAGGGTCCAGGGATGCCTCGTATGGCAGGCAAAGATCGCCTCTCAGAAGTCTGTATGAAACAGAGTAACAGACAGGACTTTGAGGTGATTAGTGTTGGATATTGTGTTTTACTCCCTGTGCTCTTTTTGTAAGTAACTTTTGTGGGTTTTCCAGATGTTGCATGTGTCTGGTCAGTTACATACTGAAGGGGGCATTATACTTTATAATGGGTCTGATAAGGGCCGATTACAGTGGTATGCTGTTGATCAAAGGCTAGGTTACTATTTACATGAGTTTCAAAATCCATGACTAGTGAATCAACTTTTAAGGGTGTTTTGATGGCATACCAAGGGTGGCAGACTTCCCAAAAGGTACTAGATGCATTTCTTGGTAATGAGTTTAAAGACATGGCTTTGGCACCAAGCATTTGTCTGTATTAGACCTTCCTGAAAGATGTTCACATCTTGGAGAGATTCAGTGACTGCTCCCAGTTTGCAATCATCTGTGAACTTAGTTAGCCAGAGGTCTTTGATTTTGACATTCGAGAAGTAGATGCCAAAGAGGAGTGGGCCTAGCACAAAGACCTGCGGGACTCCACTGGTGAACAGTCTCTTTGTGGATGTGGCCTCATTTTTTCTAACCTGCTGGGTCCCATCAGTGAGCCAGCTAGCTATCCAGCATGTTATAAAGGGGTTTATACCTAGTTCTGTAAGTTTGTTAACAATGCCGAAGTGGGTTATTATATCAAATGTTTTAGCCAGCTCTAAGTAGGTATTAAGCACCATTTTCCTCTCGTCCATTGTCTTAATGACCTTTTCAAAGAAGTGCACCAGATTCAGTAAACATGACCTTCCTTTGACAAAGCCAAACTGTGATGGATTCAGTGTCTGGAGGTCTTGTATGTCCTTGTTGACAGTTTCCATGGTAATTCTTTCCATGGCTTTGCAAATAAGACTAGTGAGACTAATGGGTCTGTAGTTTCCAGGATCTATTGAAGGTACTCCCTTATGAAGGGGGATGACCATCAGAATCCTTCATTTATGTGACACAAAGCCTGTTTTATGACTATAGTTAAATAATGATGCCATGGATCCTGATAACTTATATTTTTGACTATTCAGAAGGCATACAGGAAAGTTATCACTGCCAACTGAGGCCATATTTCTGGTTTCAGTGAGAGCAGCCAGTACATGCCCCCTAGTTGTAATTGTAGGGGTTATGTTTGAGGGTCATTTTGGGGAAAGGCTGGGGGTGAAAGGGGATAAAGTTAGAGTTAAACTAGTCTACTAACAGGTTTGCTTTATTGCCAGGCTCAGTGAATGAGGCACCATTAACCACCAGTTTAACAGATTGCTGTCTTTTAGGTTTCTGATACAGCTGTAGAAAGCCGTATGGTAATCTTTCACCTGGGAGGCTGTCTTAACCTCAAAGTTGACCTTGCTTTACCTAAATAGCCCTCTTAGTTAACTATTTGCACTTTAATGAGAGAATTTTTATCTTAATGGGAATTACCCTTCCTGATTTTTGCCATAATTCCTTTTGTTGTATATTCTGTTTAATTTGGGATGCCACCAGGGCAGTTTGTTTCTGGGGCTAATCTTGGGCTTACTTCTGTTAAGGACAGTAGCCTCTTTGCAGCCATTGACATGGTTGTACAGTTTCTGAGAGCAATTCAGCATAGGCTGCGGTGTTCCTCAGACTTTGGAGGGGCACTGGATTTTGATAAACCATCAGTTAATAAAAGATAATTTGCCTTAGAATAGTTCCTAACGTACTGGTTTTAATGGGATTACAGACTTGTTTTTTTGTCAGACTTTACCAGGGTGGACAAGACATTGGGGGGGGGGGGTGCAACATTCTTCCATATTTCTGAGCATGAGGTGTTGGAGCCTCTAATGAAGTGTATTCACTATTGGGTTATGGTTGTTTGTATATACAAAGTCCAAGAATCTCTGTGCCTGTAACTTTGAAGTGTGTAAGATTCCCAGTCTATAGAGGAGTAATTAAAGTATCTGTTGAGTAGGGTGTTAGGTTGGATGGTAAGTGTCTCCAATAGGTTGAAGTATGCATTGTGAGCTTCTTGAGACATAGAGGGTGACCTATAGCTGGCTACGATATTGTACAGGATTTTATCTAGGGTCTATGTTAAATCATCAAATGCTTAAAAAAAGCAAACGATTTATTGAACCCATGTAGGCAAAAGCTTACAATCTCGAACGCTTAGAACAGCGATTTTTTTCCAAGGGAAAAAAAAATCGCTGTTCCACAAAAAACAAAATTTTTTTAAACATTACATAAAGTTGGGGGCTTGGACCCCACACCCCCCTACTTAAATATACCAACTCCAAGATCGCACTACATTCACAAAAATGGCAGAGTAAAGGAAGTGGCCAAGCAATTTCTTTCCCAGGGAAAGAATTTGCTTATATGCTGTTTTGCTATTTTGCCTTTTCGTGCTTTCAAGTTCGATCACGATGCATTCAAAATGATATGCGCCTTAGATCATTTAATAGGAACCCTTTCATCTATAGGGATCTGCACATGGAGGAAATTCAGCACATCATTCTGTCTGACCACCCTAGGGGTATGCTTCTTACTGATGTATATTAAGACATCTCCACCTTCAACCGTTGTCTGTGTAGCTACTGGTCTGTGTGTGTAAGCCACTGAATGTTTGCACTGACGAGGTACTCTCTGCCTCTTTAAACAATGTCTCCATACTGGGTTATTGTATCAAATGCCTTGGCCTGATGAAGGTAGGCAGTATACACTGTTTTGCCCAAATTCCATTGTCTTGGTGACCTTCTCGAAGAAGTCCACCAGGTTGAGTAGGCATAATCTTCCCTTGACAAAACCAAACTGGGATGGATTCAGTGTTTGAAGGCTTCCTATGTCATGATTTTTTCATTTCCAAGATAATTTTTTTCCTTGCTTTGCATATGAGACTAGTCAGGCATCACAGAGTGGTGTAAAAATGGAGTTAAATTTGTCAGCCCGTACATTTGCTGTATCCTTCTGGCTCTCTGTAGGTGACTCCATTTGCAATTAGGTTAGTGCATTTTTATATACTGCCTTAGAGGTTGCAGATATAGCTAACGAAAGTTTTATGGTTTCCTTGGCTTGTGATGTTGTTATATCTCACAACCTCTAAGTGTAAGATATTTGGACAAAAACAAATATAATGAGAGGATAAAGACCAAAAATCAGGGACAAATGTTAAATATTGCTTTTATAAACTTATAAGGTGCTAGAACAGCATATTTTGCAATTGGCATACATTTTCTGAAGGATATGAAGTCTGAAATTCAAACGTATGTTATTATTTAGTGACTTTAGTCTTTCATTTGCTGGGAATCAATAAATGTGATACAAAAATCCAGACATTCTGAGAAAGTCTGGACAGTTGAGAGGTGTGCTAATTTTATGTCAGAATTTGCCTTGGTAGACTTGATTTTCCCTGTCAGTTGTTTGCTTAGATTAATGAGAGCATTTCTGTCCTGCTGGGACTTGCATTTCCTAACTTTTGTCATGATCTTCTTCCTTTTGTTATGCAACCAGTTTGTTAGGATTCCACCACGGTAGCTTGCTTGCTTTCTGAGTATGTTCTGAGCTGATTCTTTATAGGCACTGCTGTCTGTCTACATGTATTTCACATGCTTGTACATAATTTTTCTGAACAATTCCACATAGGCAGCTCTGTTATCAGGAATTGGGGGGGGGGGGCTTGAGATTTTTCCAGGTTATCCATTAATAATAGGGAGTTTGCCTTGGAAAAAATTTCTAACTGCTATGGGGTTAGCTGATGGCATGTTTTTCTTTTTATTTTGCATGAAGCAGCTTTATGGTCTGACATTATCCGAGAGGACATTACACTTTGGGGGGGGGGGGGCAGTATTCTTCTATGTTTATGTGGAGCAAGTCCAGTAAGTTTGCACCCTTAGAAGGTGTGTGTACTATCTGATCCAGGGTGGTCATGTTTATAAAGGTGAGGAATCCTGAACCTGCACATTTGGGGGTCATGTATGATTTAGAGTCAATAGTGGGGTAGTTAGTCATCTATGAATATGATAATATGATATTGGGTTGAATGGTGGGTGTTGCTATTACATGAAGGAATGGGTTATGGGTTTCTGGGTCTTACAAGGGGTCCTATAGCTAGCAAGAATAAGGGATGAGACTTTGCCTATACTACTTTGGACAGTGAGCTTGTTTTTTATGTAGGTAAAGACACTTCCACCTTCAGTCCCTGCCTGCACATTAGCTGGTTGAAATGTGGGGAAGGCACTGTAGTCCTGCACTGCCAGGGTGGAGTTGGAATTTGCTTTAAATTCATGTCTCAGTAACAGCACATATATCTGCATTCTCCGGGGTGAAGAGAACTTGGAATATGTGGATTTTCTTATTAAGACTCCTGGCACTGAGCAATAATACCTTTAGATTGCCTTTGGTTGGTTTTGCTATGCTGGAGGTTTTGTCAGTTTGGCATTGCCTAAAAAAAGGCACTATGGGGAGGATAGTGTCTTGAATAATATTCAAAAGCCTAGAAGGAACAGGTGCTGATAATTACTGGCAAAGCAATGTGGTCTGTCAACCATGTCCTCCCATGCTGATAAATATTGCACCCCTGTAGAGTGACACCAGAAACTAAGTCAATTATTAAATCGTAACCAGTGGAAAAATGAAATATTTGTGGTTTTCATTTGTGAAATTTGTATGCAGAACTCCATGGATAAGCTGTTATGCATACATAACTATGAATATATAACTGTAGCCTGATTATGTCTGATAATAATGCAAAGGATTATAATTTTTTAAGTTTCTTGTTTATAGTCTTACTGTCTCGCAACCATTTCCCAGATGTTCCTGGCTTTAACCTACCATTACTTCTACACTGCTGGAGGGTGGGTGAAGGCAGACATTTGGAAGTACATAGAGATATAACCAGTGAAGCACATCCGCCTGGCTCCCCTCAACTCAAGGACCAATGTACTTCATTCTGATGAAGTCTTTATGAAGGTGAAAGCACTCAATAAACTATCTTTTTCAATTTGTTCATGTTTTTTATTGAGTTGAGGGGAGCCATTACCAAAGTGTTTCACTGGTTATAGTTGTTTCTACACACTTCAGCTTCCTACATTGTGTATTTTGTGGTAAGTACACAGAGGTAATGTGTTTTGAGATGAGAATCCAAGCAGCTACATTGTGTCCTCCCAGTTAGTAGGAGAGCGACACATGTCAAATGTAAGATAATAGGTTCATAGTTAAGTACTAGGCTAGCTGCCCATGCAGGCCATTTTAATTCTAGCCAGTTTCCCTTTTTGCAGTAGAAATAACCTATCCCATTTGGTTACAGATTGGTCTTACCTGTCCTGTGGTTGATAATTATATATTACTTCTAATGAGAATAACTGGGATCATACCATAGATAATTTGAGGTGATTCGTGTATAGGATAAAGCATTTAGGAGTTGCATCTGTCCATTATTAGTGCAGGGGTAGTAGTGAGGCAAATTTTCTGTTTCCCATCCATAGAACTAAGATGCACTTGGAAATGAAAAGGGATGAACTTTGTTTTATGTGGATTGGGAGTTTGCTCCATAGCAGTAGTATCCTCTGCAAAATATGAGGGTTAGATCCCTAGACTGAGTATTTCTGAGGCCATGTGATTTACTGATGCGCTGTAAGTCCATCAGTAATTGGTCAGAGGATGTCTTCTGTGCCAGGCACAGGTCACATCTTAGCAGTCCTTAGGATGCCAAATACAGTGACAGGGCTTCAGTCGATCCATGTAGGACATGGTGTTTAGGCCTTGTATCCTTTTAGTAAAGTATCTTTGTGGGTTTTCCAGTTGTTGCATGTGTCTGAACAGATACATGCCAAAGGGGGCATGCCATTATATGCAGTGACTGGCCCAATGAGGACTGAGTAATGGGGTTCAATGACATTCTTAGATCTAGATCTGTTTATAATCTGTGCAATATAGAAGGATTGGCTTACAATAGTAGACGCATGTTAGTCAAAAGTTAGGTCACGGTCAACATAAGTTCCCAAATCCTGAACAACTGGGCCAAGTCTTAGGGGGCTTATTATCAATGTGGTAGCTGCCTTGGGTAGAAGACTTCCCAAAAAATACTTTATGCATTTTCTGGCATCAAGTTTCAGGCCATGATTTTGACACCAGTTGTTTAAGACAAACCTTCCTACAGTATTTATTTTATTTAGTTTATGTATGTATGTATGCATGTATGTATGTATTTATTTAACATTTGTTTACCAGGATAGTCCGAGTGGGTTGATAGCCCATTTTCAGCAGAGGCCTGGGGAGAAAAGCTTCACAAAAAGTACAAACTGTAAGGTACTGAAAACGAGTACATTGAGAGACAGATAAAACAGTACATACGCACACATTTATTACATGTAGTAAACTATTACAATCTAAGAAGGCAGGAAGTAGTAAAGTATTACAATCTAGTAAGGGCAAAAAATGATATAATTATTTTACAGTCTAAATGTTTAACTGATACTATGCAAACAGATCTAAACTGATGCCATTATGACTGCTCATAAGAGCAGGTGAAAGGTGAGTGTCCTATAGGGAGAAAGAGTGATTTATGGGTATACATTGTGGGTGTACTCTAGCTGGGGGCAGTGCAAGAAGCACTGCCAGTTGTTGTTTAGGTGGGTCCTAAGAAGTTGTTTGAACATAGTGGGGTTGGTAATGTTAAGGGGTGTTCCAGACTTTGGAAATGTAATTAGAATAAAGGGCTTCTCCAAAGCTGTTATAAGATTTAGAGACTGAAAGAAGGGATTTATCTGTGGATCTTAGGGTGCTGAGATTAGAGTATGTCTGGATGAGGTTTTAAAGTGCAGGACAGTTTTCTGGCTTGGAAATATTATGGGCAGTGAATATTTGATGGAAATGTAGGAGATTGGATAGTTCAAACCAGTTGAGCTGGTGGAGTGCTGACAGTGGTGGGACCTGTGTGGGGAATTTGTGGCATACTTGGCTATTTTATTATAGCATGCCTCCAGCCTAGCTAAGTCGGATTTTCTCAGGTTAGTAAAGATATGTGAGGTGGGATTGGCAAGGAATTGTTTGGACCTGTAGAGAGTGCCAAGCTTGATATGCGTTTTCTTGATAACTTGAGAGATATGTTTGTCAAATTTAAGGTTACTATCAATAGTGACACCTGAAAGTTTTGTACGAGATGTGGGTTACATTTTGGTGGTGTTAGCTGAGAAGATAGCAACGGGTGCTGCTGGATTTTTTGTTGGAGAAAAGAATGAGTTTAGTTTTTCTGGGATTCAGTGCAAGTTGTTGTCTAGAGAGGTAGGATTCTATTTCTGTGAAGGATTTTTGTGTTTTTTGTTGTAACTGGGACAGTGAGGGAGCAGCACATATTAAAGTTGAATCTTCTGAATTCACTCAGCTGCTCCAACTATACCAACTACAAATTATCCACTCTATCCTCTATCTACCCTCCTTCTGCTCTAGCCTCTCCATGATCATATCCAAGTATTCCCCTGCTAGGACGCTATGCAGCTAAAATCAAGAATTATTAGACATCTACAAACCCAAAACAGGTTGCCTTCTCTATAACTATAACCCAGTTACATCCTGGAACCAACTCCCCTTGGAAATAAAATCCCTCCAGCATAGCAAAAGTTTCAAATTAGCCACAAGGAAATACCTAAAAACAAAGTGGTCTTGCTACTGTAGCCAACCACCCTGAAATCACCATCCTTTCACCACCTTACTCTTAATGTACCTCTAACACTATTCCCCTGCCTCTTCTACCTCTTCCCTTCCTCTATCTTCAACCATTCTTAATTCTTACAGTCTCAAAACAACCTACCTGTCAAATCTGTCTCGATACTCTACCTCCCCTACATCTCCTACTAGCCATTCTTACTTTCCTTTCATGTTTCCAAACTCCTATACAACTAGATCCTACCCACTTTAAATAAGCATCTGTCTATCAACTCATTTTGCTCTAAGCAGCTTAAATAATATTGTAACTAGTCACATTTTGTTCTGCTACTTGTTTAAAACCTTGTTTATAACAACTCACATACTTGCCTGCCAGTTGTTAATACTCTGTATAATTGAATTGCCTGAGGAGCTTTTTTTCTCTCCAGGTCTCTGCTTGGAAGATCCTATAGCTGATTTGTTACTACTATGTTACTAAAATTTAATACATTGTTTTCTAGTCCTGAGGAGCTTTTCTCCCCGGGTCTGTGTTGAAAGTGAGCCAAAAGCTCAGCCAGACTAACCCGGTTAACAAATGTAAAATAAATAAATAAGTAAAAATGAATAAATTCTGCATATTGAATAGTAGTAGCCAGGTTGCTGGCAGTATGCAGATTGCTGGTAAAGACTGTAAAGAGCAGTGGGCCCAGTGGGCCTAAGACTGAACCTTGAGGGACCCCTACTAATACTGGCAGGTGGGAAGATGGGTCATTTTTCCAATTGACAGCTTGGCGTCTCTCTGTGAGGTAGCTTGAAACCAAGATAATGCAGAGTGGGAAAGGTTAAGTGAGGCAAGTTCATTTTTTATAGTTTTTGGTGCGCCACCGTGTCAAATGCCTTGGACATGTCTAAAAAGATAGATGCTACTGGTTGGCTATTGTTTTTTAGGTGATTAATAGCGTTTGTGAAACTAAGGAGGGCAGTAGTTGTACTATGGTTAGGCCTGAAACCATGCTGGGAGTTAGTTAGGAGTTTGTGATTGTTTAGCCCATAAGCTGGGTGCGGACGCATTTTTCTAGGATTTTTGACGAGAGATAGAATAGCTACTGGTCTATTGTTTGTGAATTAGGTTGATATACTACGCTTGTGTAGAGGGATGATATATGAGGTTTACCAAAGTTTGAGAGCATAGTGTTCTTTGATTGATCTATTAATTAATATAGAAATAGGATAGGCTATGGAATTAGCAGCTAACTTGAGGTATGAGTTTGATAGCTGGTCAATAGCAAGGGATGTGGGTTTTAATTTATGGAGTGGTTTTCTTATGGTGGATGTTTGGATGGGTGCCATGAGTGATTTAGGAGGGATAGGATGGAGTTAGTAAAGAAAGAGTTAAACTGGTGGCCGAAGAATCTGTGGCATTGGAAGTGGTGGGAGGAGGAGTAGAGGACTGTATTGGCTGAAGAAGTTTTTTATACTATTCCAGAATTTTTGAGGATTGTTATGATGGATGTTTTGAATTTGAGTAGAGTAGATTATTTTATCCTTTTTGATTTGGGTTTTGGCTTTGTTTCTTAGGTGATGAATGGGTCTCGAGAGTTTTGGGTTTTGTTGATGTGATATAGGGTGCAGGACTTGTTTCTATCTTTGAGTAGTTGTTTGGGTTCATTAGACAGCCATGGGGTATAGTTAGCCTTGACCTAGATTTTTCTACTTGGGGCTAGAGTATTTAGAATTTCAAGGAACTTTGTAGTGAAATATTCTACAGCAGCATCAAGGTTTGAGATAATAGGGACCAGTCACGGTGTTGTAGTAGAGAGTTAAAGGTGGCTATAGAAAAGTGCTTATTGCTTCTAATGTTTCTGTATATTGTACATTTGGGGAGGTTTACTGTGTGCCTGAATAGAAAGGTGGGTAAGTGGTCAATTAAGCTGTCAGGAATATCCAAAAGAAACCAACTGACAAATGAAAATAAGGCTCCAGGCTCCTTCCTTCGTTAAAATTCAAAAGGTTTAATTGCTTTAAGCGCGATCAGTAACAGTACACTTTTCGTCAGTAAAAGATAAACCAACTTCTTCAGAAGCAAAACAGTGCTTGACATAAGCACCAAGCTTAAATACTCACAAATTCCCTAGTACACTGAAAGCCACCATTAATTAAGATAGTACATAATGGTTTTCACCTGGTGGTTGTCATGGTTACACCCCTTTGTAGGGCTAGCTTTACAAGCAGCCGAGAACAAAGTTGACTGTTCATGTAAAGCCTTAATACTCTTCTCAGTTACCGGGTTAAAAGTATTTAAGCAATGATGGTAAACAATAGTAATGGTATTAAGCAACGGACAAACCCTAACCATAGTAGATCAAATTCAAGCATATGCCAGAATGTCTTCATACAAAAAACATGGTACATTTTGCTTAGTACTGCTTAGTAAAAATACATAAATGTGCAAAACTTACTATTAAAATATTCGGACAAAACCACACGAGTTCAATCACAAAGTGGATTTAAATAACACCCGTATATAGCACGGTTGTTAAAACTCGCCTCAATAGAAGCGGACACAACCCAGTATTAATATAAAATAATTTTTGAAAAAATGGTGCGTCTTCTAAAATATTGAAAATATCAGAACTGTTATTAGGGGTTGAACCCTTCTAAGCCAGGTACTAACCTTCAAGCCCATTCCACGTCAACCCCTTTGCCAGTCATTAAGCGCAGTGAAATACTCGCATGGCTGCGTACGTATCACCCCCAGTTCGAGTGTAGGTGATACTCATATTGCAAGTAAAAAATGGTGAATGAAAATCGAAAGAATAACGAACCAGTTATGGAGAACCTGGGTGAACACGTCTCACTCATAATTCTAAGACATGTAGTTGTCATACTATAAAAAGTGTATAGGTATGTAAAGTCAGTTCAAGGCTGTCTGTGCAAGTAGTGTCCTTCATGTAAAGAAACTAAACCCACGGACAATCGATGAGCCCACACCTAAGGTAACACATTATAATGTGGTAATCTTCGAACCTAGTGAAAAGGAAATAGTTACTAGGTCGGTGATTCTGTATTTGACTTTTAAACATGTTGTATATATATTGTATTACATGGCCAAAACCTATAATGTATCTAATAACTATTTAAAATTATTTAAATTGTTTAGAATTAGTTATGATTATATCATTGAAAAATTAGATATAGACATCCCACGAAGTGGAATTAAGTATAGATTGAAAGTTGGGAATCAAGAATTAAAAATTAAAAATAGAAGTTCTAGCCTTTTCCATTTCTAATAATTTCAGTCAGACATTTGTCAATAACTAAATTAAAATACACAACCAATTAGTAAATGACAACACAACCTACTAATTGGCTGTGTAATTTAATTTAGTCATTGACAAGTGTCTGAATGAAATTATTAAAAATGGAAAAGGCTAGAACTTCTATTTTTAATTTTTAATTTTTGATTCCCAACTTTTAACCTACATTTAATTTCACCTTGTGGGATGTGTACACCCAATTTTTCAATGTCATAACCACAACTAATTCTAAACAATTTAAATAATTTTAAATAGTTATTAGATACATTAAAGGTTTTGGCCATGTAATACAATATATACAACATGTTCAAAAGTTAAAATATAGAATCACCGACCTAGTAACTATTTCCTTTTCACTAGGTTCGAAAGATTAAGTACCACGATTATAATGTGTTACCTTAGGGTTTGGGCTCATCGATTGTCTGTGGGTTTAGTTTCTTTATATGAAGGATATTATTTGCACAGACAGCCTTGAACTGATTTTATATATATATATATATTTTTTGCAGCATGATAACTACATGTCTCAGAATTACGGGTGACATGTGTTTACCCAGGCTCTCCATAACTGGTTCCTTATTCTTTCGATTTTCATTCACCATTTTTTACTTGCAACATGAGAATTACTTACACTTAATGTATGCAGCCATGCGAGTATCTCACTACGCTTAATGGCTGGTAAAGGGGTCGACGTGGAACGGGCTTGAAGGTCAGTACCCGGCTTAGAAAGGTTCAACCCCTAATAACAGTTTTGACACTTTTAATATTTTGGAAGACACACCATTCTTTCAAAATTATTTTATATTAACACAGGGTTGTGTCCGCTTTTATTGAGGCGAGTTTTACAACCGTGCTATATACGGGTGTTATTTAAATCCACTCCGTGATTGAACTCGTGTGGTTTTGTCCGAATATTTTAATAGTAAGTTTTGCACATTTATGTATTTTTACTAAGCAGTACTAAGCAAAATGTACCATGTTTTTTGTATGAAGACATTCTGGCACATGCTTGAATTTGATCTACTATGGTTAGGGTTTGTCCGTTGCTTAATACCATTACTATTGTTTACCATCATTGCTTAAATACTTTTAACCCGGTAACTGAGAAGAGTATTAAGGCTTTACATGAACAGTCAACTTTGTTCTCGGCTGCTTGTAAAGCTAGCCCTACAAAGGGGTGTAACCATGACAACCACCAGGTGAAAACCATTATGTACTATCTTAATTAATGGTGGCTTTCAGTGTACTAGGGAATTTGTGAGTATTTAAGCTTGGTGCTTATGTCAAGCACTGTTTTGCTTCTGAAGAAGTTGGTTTATCTTTTACTGACGAAAAGTGTACTGTTACTGATCGCGCTTAAAGCAATTAAACCTTTTGAATTTTAACGAAGGAAGGAGCCTGGAGCCTTATTTTCATTTGTAAGCTGTCAGGAAGACAGCTTGAGTGCCAGACTCGAGAAGGTTTATTAGTTAGGATCCAGTCGAGAACTATTTTTTTTTTGCCCCTATGTTTGTCTATTCTAGTAGGTGAGTTTTTAATCTGTGTGTATCCATATAGGTGGATTGATTTAGAGGGAGTGGCAGAGGAGCAGGTGTTCCAGTCAGCATTAAAATCACCCATAATGATAGTCTCCTAGCAGAAACAGGTGGATGACCATTAGAATAGTTCTGTAATGGTGGAGAGGCTATTACCAGGGGGATAGTACCACAGGGTTCCGTCCTGGGACCACTCCTGTTTGGTATCTACTTCTCTGAAGTACAGGTTAACACAGAATGCCTCTGGCTAACTAAGTTCGCAGATGACTGCAAACTAGGAGCCATAGTCAAGTCCCCAAATGATGTGAACATCCTACGGAAGGGCCTCACTGAGACAGATGCCTGGTGTCAGAGCCATGGCCTCAAGCTCAATGCCAAAAAGTGCAATGTCATCCCCTTTGGTAAAAACTCTGTACCCATGAACTACCACATAGGCAGCAATCTACATAACACCGAATGCGTGATAAGAGACCTTGGGACCCAGGTGGACAGCAGTCTCTCCTTTGATAGTCACATCGCCGCAGTAGTCAGGAAGTCCTTCTACGTGGCACACCTCATCATAAAAGGATTCTCATCCAGGAAAAAAGAGGTCATCGTTCCGCTCTACTCGACACTCATTAGACCCATTATAGAGTTCAACGCCCCTTTTGGAATGTACCTCACAAGACATCTGCAGCAGCTGGAAAGGCCACAGAAGTACCTCACAAAGAGGATTACTGGACTTAACAAATGCCCTACACTGACCGTCTCAAACTCCAGCTTTACTCCGTAGCATATCGCCTACTCCGAGGTGATCTCTGCCTAACATATAAAGCTGTGTCAAACCCAGAGCTGTTGGACATGCTACACCTAAAGAAATCCCAATCCCTCCGAGCTACACGCTCTAGGGACCTAAACCTTGTCACCACAATAAACAGGACATGCTGGAGGGATAGATTCCTATCCCAGAGACTTCCAATACTCTGGAACAGGCTACCCATCTATGTCAAGCAAAGTTCTTCATTAGCACTCTTCAAGAAAAATCTTGATGAGTGGATGGGAAATAGGAAATACACCCCGGGGATCACTTCTGTGTCTCTGCTCGACAGTGGCACAGGAAAATAACTTTCTTGGGTGGCGTAAGCCAGGGAACCTTGTTGGCTAGGTTTACGTAGGCCCTTGGGCCGATAGCCTAGTACCTACCTATGAACCTATATAGACTGATATTATTGTTATGTGTTTGTTTGGATTAAATTATATGGTCAAGTAATTTGGGGATTCAGTGACTGTTTGTAGCTGTTGAGGGGAGATCTATGCCTGGCATACTAGAAATCATCTATGAACCTATGAACACATTTGCATAAAATGACCCAGTTTGGCCACTTAGAGAGGTGGTAACCCCACAGTGACACTACATATAGTTATGCAAAAGCAGTATATGAAGTCAGGTGACATTACACTTACGGGAAATGTTGTATTTATCTTCTGTTGATTTGCAGTGGGGGACAATGCATAAGACAGCACAAGGTATTAAACTGGGTAAGATACTAGTTCTGTCATTGCTCTGACATTACTACCATGTGAGTATTTTGGAATGGCAACCACAGTTTGAGTGCCATAATGTAGGACTAATGTTTGTCAGACTGGAGATCAGTCACACATCAGGTATTACAAACCGTTAAAATGAAGAAAAAATGCCTACCCAGCATCATTTCAGTTATTTGTCTACAGATAACCACAGTGGGACTAGACTCAAATGTAAACAGCTGTAATATCAAAACAGCGGGAAAAATGCTTAAAAGGATATTGTAGATACAATGCAGTAACTCATGAAGATGCAACATGCATACTAGGAATTGCACTTGACTAGTAGACAGAAGTCAACACAAAATAAAATATGAAAGGAATAGATGAGTGTACCTAGTTATGTTTAAAACCCTGCACCACTGGTGCTTGTACAGAATTAGAAGCAGACCATAAAATCAGGGCACTCAGCTAATATTTAGAAATCAAAACTTTACATCACAAAATGAAAGGAATTGAATACCGTGTCTATTAATACTTGAACCTTGCATCACAAATGCATTTTTATAGAGCTACAAGTCAGTCAGAAAGCCACTGCATATGGCTAGTATTAAGGAAAAAAAATAATAAAGCATGAAAAAAAGAGGGAGAAAAGACTGCTTCTGCTACTGTTCGAAACTTGCATCATTCAGATGCTTTCTACAGAGATAGTGGCAGTCATGTCATAAAATCACTGTACTTGGATATTGCATTCAGGAATGAGCACATTTGACATGAAATAGACAAAACACTGTTTATTCTTTTCAATTTGCATTGCTCATATGCTTTCCTGCAGATAACAGCAAGCCAGGTCATTAATCTTCTGAAAGGCTACTTTTTTGCCTGAGGATAAAAAGGCACATGCAAAACTAATGAATGACTCGGACTGTGAGAGCTGTTGTGAGTACAGCTGAATTTGAGATGGAATGAGGCTAACACCTTTGGAACTTCCTGTAGTCACCCCTCCCCCAACCCCCCACAGTCAAAGCTAGGACCTGCCCAGAAAGCCAGCCTGAACATGTAAACAAAAGACCAGAATCAAAACAAAAAATCCCTGGGACTGTCCCTTTAAGATTCAACATACATAAGAAAGTGGTCACTGGTAAATCGGTTGATTGCAGTTCTGAATTAAAATAAAAAACAGAATAGTTCCTGTGTGGAATTAAACTGAACTCTCCAATTCTGATCAGCTGTTGTAGATGTGGTGAGTTGAGAGACTTTGTTTCTTCCTCCAGGTTCAGTACATAATGCATTATTATTTAGACCTACAGATTACCATTGCAGTACCTTGCTTGGTTGCACTGCGTAGACTAATCCTGACTTGCCTGTCACTATCAGAAATTCTATCAGCTGCTTCTACAAATAACAAATCCTCTGCCATAAGATTTAAATGGCGTCAAGCACAGTATTAACTTTCATAGTTTATTCCCTCGTATGTCTGTACAGGCAATGTTTTGGAGATAAGAGCAGCAAACACGTATTCATTTTTTTAACAGCTGCATACTAATATTATCTTGGGCGTTACTTAACCAAATAGAGTCATCAGTAATAGATTACCTAATACCTTCAGGCTTATTGATACGTTAAAGTATGGAAAATAATGTTGGTTCCAGTATGGTTATACACAATTTTACTGCTATTCCCAGAGTCCTTAAGGGTCTTGATAACTTGATTAACCCTTTTTTAAGCGTAACTTGTGTGTGGCACTTGTCCTCCTAAAATATCTGCATTATGCTGTTCTTTCATGTTTAATACTCATGTTTCTTGTAAGCTGATTTTGATGTTGCACTATGCTTTACTATGCCAGGTTATTAACTGTTGTAATTGGAGCTATGATGTAGAGGTTTGTGCTGATAGTTACTACCACATCTTGTGATTTGAACTTTGTGGACATTATTGTTTTATTATTCACAATTAAAACTTGATCCTCTTGTTATGGTTATAGTATGTATGAAGGTCATTTTTACTGTTAAAGAACTCAACAAGTTTTCAGTGTTATTCTCCCCTTAGATCACTTGATTTTCAGGTTAGACTTGGGGATGGTTTTGGAGATTGATGATGCTACGATGACAGATTCGGACATGCCTCTACTGCAGATTACTTACATACTTTCTAAAGAAAGAATTAAAATCCAAATAGATTATGTTACCTAAGTTTACTGTGAACAAGTAATGTGGTCTGTAGACTCCTGGAATGTTAGAGGCCTTCAGGAAACTAAGAAAAAAGCTACTTATGCACTTAATCTTTGTCTGATGCCAATGTAATTTTTGTCCAAGAAACACATTTAGTGAATGGTGACTGGGATAGCAACAGGAAGAAGAAATGGATAAATTCAGTAATAGCTTTGGGCAGTTGTACCAACTCAAAAGGCGCGGCTCTTATCAAAGCCTCTTTTAAAAAACATATTTTAGACTTCGGTCAGAACAAAGAGGGTAGGTGGTGCTACTTTACCTGTCTAAAAGCCCCTCTCACTAGACCCTTTTTATTTCTGAACCTATATGGCCCCTGTACTAAACAGCAAGATTTTATTATTGAGATATACAACCTCTTAAAAAGATTCCCAGAACATGAATATATATATTTGGAGGAGACTGGAATATGATGCAAGACCCTACAATAGACAGATCAAATAATAAAAACCCTCAAGACTTTCAACCTGTTTTAGCATTAGAGGACCTCGTTACAGAGTTTTCACTAATAGATCTCTACAAACTCAAAAATTGCACTAATCCTAGGGTAAATTGCACATATTACTCACCTTGCTACAAATTATGGTCTAGAATAGACTTCTTTCTGTTTTCAGATTCATTTCTAAAATTAGAACTTAACTATAGTGCTGAACCTAAATTTCTCTTGGATCATTGTAGAATAACCCTCAAAATAAACTCGTCAAAATTTAACAGAGATAAGTTTAAATGTTTTGTATGGTCCCTAAACCCTGACCTTTTGTTAAAACAAGACATCAGACAGGAAGTAGCTCTCTCTCTTGATGACTTAGAGAATAACTTTCTAGACACTACTGTACCCTTTGATGTAAGATGGGCTGAAATGAAAGTGAGGGTAAGAAGCATTTTAATTCACAAAGCATCCTATTACAAAAAAAAATAAAGGATAAAGAGATTATACATTCTGAAATGAAAGAAATTGAGCAAAATAATCAACATAACTTTAACCTAGAACTGGAAAATAAGCTGCTGAATTTGCAAAAAGATTTTTATAAGGTGCATAGTCAAAAGTATTCTTTATGCAGACCTGACACGAAAACTATCCAAATTATTAGCAAAACTAATAAATGCACACCAATCAGCTCCCAATATAACCAAAATAGCATACAACAATAAAACGGCAAATACAAATCAGGAAGTAATAGATATCTTTGTAGAAATTTATACAAAACTATATGGACCCCAGAAACAAACCTCAGTAGAACACTGTAAAAGTTTTCTTAACAATATAAAATTTCCAACCATTGAAAATCATCAAGCTGACCTGCCAAAAGCACCCCTCTCAATTGAAGAAATTACAAATGTAATTAAGAAGCTAAAGTTAAATAAATCTTCTGGGCCTGATGGGTTCATCTCTAGTTTTTACAAAATCTTCGTATCCAAACTCTCACCCATTCTCCTGAAATTATATAATTTTGTTACTAAAAGGGGCTTCACTGACATCTACCTTAATAACCCTAAGACTATCGTCATTCCAATTACCTAATTCTAATAATAAGAACCCCATGACTACAGGCCAGTTACTCTTATAAATATAGATATAAAAATTCTGACTATAGTTTTGGCCAGCAGACTCAAAATAATACTATCCAGCATTATATCATCTGAACAGTCTGGTTTTATGATGGGCAGGCAAACATGGGACAATATTCTCACTCTAGATGCAGCTAGATATTCAACTACTGAAGAAAGGTAAACACCCCCGTATATGCTCTCACATTGGACGCAGCTAAAGCATTTGATAGAGTAAACTTAGATTTTCTATACTTTACACTGTCATATTACAATATCCCTGAAGAATTCATTGCACTAATTAAAACGGTCAACAAGTCCTCCACCACGACACTTTTCTTGAACAAGACACACTCTAACACAATAACAGTATTTAATGGTACTAGACAAGGCTGCCTCCTATCACCCCATCTCTTTAGCCTCTATATCAAACCCTTATTTCTATATATATAAAACAAAGAACATTCTACTATATTCCAGAGATTCTGCATAATAACCTAACCTTAACAGCATCTACAGATAACATTAACATATACATTCAGCTACCAAATATGGACCTAAACAAAATCCTAAATGCTATTAACAGTTTTTCTAAAGTGTCAAATTATGAAATCAGTACCTTGAAATAATTCATATTTCTGCTTAACCCCCAGCTCATACTGTCTTTCGGCTTTTCCCAGTTAGGGGTCACCACAGCAAAACTCCGGTCCGCTAATGACTGGCAGTGAATTTTTACGGTGTTGAGTTGCCAGCCCAGCCTTCAAAGAAGGCACACCTACACACGCACACACTTACCTGCATGTTTTTAAATCCACTCAACCGCGGGGAGGACATGCAGACTCCAAATAGAAGGCGTTCCAGCCAAGAATCGAACTGGAGAGCCTCTTGCTGTGAGGAGACAACGTTAACCGCTGCACTTAACCCCCTGGATCATAATATAACTTATTTTTCACACACTTCTATTAAAACAAGCTACTCACTAAAATACTTAGGGAAAAACTTTGAGCATAAGCATAAATCAAATATGCAAACTACCCTTCTAAAAAAATGGACGGCTGTAAAGTCAGCTCTGCAAAGATGGGAAAACCTGAATTTCCCACTTTTATCTTAAATTGCAATGGTTAAAATGAATATTCTTCCAAAACTTCTATACCAACTCAATGCCACTAATATTACAATTTGTAAATCATTGTTCAAAAAAGTAAATAAGGACCTATCCAAATTTATTTAGTATCCGAAAACAACCAAAATTAGTTATACAAAATTACTACTACCAACCGATAAAGGAGGCATGGGGTTACCGGATTTTGAACTGTATTTTAAAATAATATGTTCCAAGAAAATTATCCAGATTGCTGAATATAACCCACTGAGCAATGATTGGTTCCCACTGTGGGTTAAAGTATGGCACATTAAAGAATACAGACTTAACCCCAAAGCCCTCTCCTTCATGGACATTTCAAACTTTAAAAAAATTTAAAGTACATAACTTAATTATAAAATTCTCATGCTCCAAGAACTTTTTGAATTTCTAAGCCTCACATATTCTAAAGCTATTACAACCAATTCATTTAAACCCTAACTTAACAATAAGGACTAAGACGTTAAATCCAGCCCAATATCCATTAATCAAAAAACTTCATTTGGAATTTCTACAAGCTTAAAAATAAAACCGAAATCAGGGAAAACTTCAACTTAAGGAAGAAAATACATTATTATCATTAGACAAATCATGGAACTCATTGCAACTTTCAAAAATATACCCAAAGATGTTAATACTTCATTAACGATTCTGAGAAGTCTATTGTATAAAAAGAAAATGCTTTCTGCTGTGTACAAATTAATTGCAATAATAAAATATCAAGCCTGTACCCTATTCTCTAAATATTGGAATGGTAAAAGCAATAAAATTACTATAGAACACGTTTCACATGCTATAGAAAATACTGTTAAATTATCTCCTTTTAGAAATCTACTATATACACAGTTAATGATCAGTAATCACACTTATTTCACAACAATTAGACTGAACAAATTTAACTCGAACTCTTCCCCTTCCTGTCCTTCTGCCCGAACACGCATGCAGACCTACTTCACATACTTTGTTATTGCAAATTTGCTCAGAATCTATGGAGTTCATTAAGAGTCAGACTAAATAAAGATGGGATATGGATAACTACTATTTCATGGGAGTTTGCAATCCTTCACATTACCACAGACAGAATACCCAAGCAGAAATTTCACATTCTTGTCACTCTTTTCATGTTAATGAAACATTGTATCACTCAAAACTGGTTAAATAGAGCCAAATTAGCATGGGAGTGATAAGGAACATGACCCTCAAATACATCAACTCCCATAAAATGATAAAAAATAGTAAAAAATGTTCCTACTACCAGAAGTTTGGGGTTTTCCCATTGATCACATTCTTAAGGAGTAATACTCTTTGTAGATATTACAGACATTAGCTTATAATAATCACTACCTTCTGTCCTCTAAATACGTAATAATAAAATTTGTTTGTGTCTTTCGGCTTTTCCCGGTTAGGGGTCGCCACAGCAGAACTCCGGTCTGCTAATGATTGGCAGTAGATTTTTACGTGCTGGCTTGCCGGGCCTAACGCACAACCTTCAACGAAGGAACGCCCATTCACGCATGTCACCACACAGAAGATGCTCTAACTGAGAATCGAACTGGCAACTTCTAACTGTGAGGCGACAACGCTACCGCAGCACCATCACCGCAGTTGAATACATAAAATAAGCAGGCTAAATTCCACAGTTTTTTATTAACTGTATAGAACATATGGAACCGTAAAACTCCCTGCTGTATGAGATTTCTCATCGTAGCAGTTGTAAATATTGTATATAGTTGTGGGTTAACTAAAGGTGAAAAATCTTGATATCAAGATATACTACTATTTTTTTTAAATGCAAAGCTATCAACAGTATTGTTGCTTATGTGCCATTTCATTGTTTATTGTAACCTTGCTGGTAAATTATCTATATGGTCTTACGCCCAATACGGTTGTATTCTTTGTTTGTATGTACCCACTTTGTACATTGGACTGCTGTAAATTTGTGGGTGAATTATCTCTGAAATAAATAAAATAGATTTCGGGAAAAAAAGTAATTGCTATATACTGTATTAAACAGTTTCTGTAAATATTCAGTTGGATTTGTTTGGGTGTTAACTGATGATGCTGTATATTTACATTCCAGATTAATGAGTGCTGATTATAAGTTTTAGTAAATGCAGTTTCATTTTATCTCCATTATAGATCTGTATTTCAAACAAAATTTGCATATCCTGTCAGTGTCCTTTTCATTTTCCTGTCCAGTGTGGACGGTAATGATTATGCAATGTGCACTTCATTCTGTAACAAATTGAGCCTGACCTGTTATGTTTTAAGTATTGTTAAATAGCTATTATTACATATTCTGTAGATAATTATATAACTTGTCTTGATAAGCCTGTTACAGATAATTCTGTCACTTTACCCTTAAACCTAATAACTGAATAATGTGATTCTGCAACGCCTGTTCTGATTATATATGCATACTATTGTTGTAGTAGTTGTTGTTTGTCTTTTGGCCTTTCCGGGTAAGGGGTCGCCACAGCGGAACTCTGGCTTGCTATTGATTGGCAGTAGATTTTTATGAAACGCCGAGGTGCCAGCTCAACGCCCAACCTTCAACGAAGGCATGCCCATTTACGCACGCATGTCTTTCAAACGCTACCCAACCGCGAGGAAGACATGCAGACTCCACACAGAAGGCACTCCCAAGCCACGCCGAGAATCAAACGGGAGAACCTCTTGCTGTGAGGTAACAACGCTACCGCCGTACCACCACGGCTACTGCTGTTAGAAATTTATTATACTGAATATCTGAAATAGCTGTGTATGTATGTTATATTCTGCATACCAACTGAAACTAACACTGAACGAATAAAAGTGTAGACTGAAATTTCTTTTTGCACTGCAGTGGTTTGAAAGCATAACTTGAAATTTCATTTCAGCTTGAGATACTTAATGTTGTGATATCACTAATTTGCACAAATACACATCTGCATTTGTCATAATCCTAAAGAATACTTCTTCTTTTAGTGAACTGAAACAAATATACATAAATTCAGTTTGCCTACAATTCATGTACTGAATAATCTTTGCAGTTTCCAACAAGAACCAGTGAGTAAAATCACTCTGACAGCAACCCACTGGTGTGTAAATAACAGAAGCTTAAAAAACATCCACCACCACTGGTATGTAAACAACAGAAGCTTAAAAAACATCCACCACCACTGGTGTATAAATAACAGAAGCTTAAAAACATCCACCACCACTGGTGCATAAATAACAGAAGCTTAAAAAACATCCACCACCACTCGTGTATAAATAACAGAAGCATAGAAAACATCCACCACCACCACTGGTGTATAAATAACAGAAGCGTAAAAAACATCCACCACCACTGGTGTATAAATAACATAAGCGTAAAAAGTATCAACCACCACTGGTGTATAAATAACAGAAGCGTAAAAACATCCACCACCACTGGTGTATAAATAACAGAAGCATAAAAAACATCCACCACCACTGGTGTATAAATAACAGAAGCTTAAAAAACATCCACCACCACTGGTGTATAAATAACAGAAGCTTAAAAAACATCCACCACCACTGGTGTATAAATAACAGAAGCTTAAAAAACATCCACCACCACTGGTGTATAAATAACAGAAGCTTAAAAAACATCCACCACCACTGGTGTATAAATAACAGATGCTTAAAAAACATCCAACACCACTGGTGTATAAATGAAGTAATGCACAAAAAAACAAAGACGAGCAAAGAATAATCCACGACCTTGAAGAAAGGAACCGGAACTCTGCTAAAGTCCACAAGGCTGTATTTTTATTTCTGAAGTATTCCAAAAGTCACAGATAAAATCACTGGCGGCTTTAAGCTCAGGCAATCCTGAGCTTTATCAAGTGAAAACAAATTGCAGTGTGCAGTAACCTCCATTAAATAGCCTGGCAATTATACAGTTAATTAGTAGTAATCTAGTACTAAGGTGTGGTGCTTTAGAGTTGGGTGTTAAAAAAGTTGAAGTCATTATATCAACTCAAAAATGAAATGTTTGCAATAACATGCACTTAAATAAAAATGACTAACCATAAAAACATTTTTAAAATGCCAGTTTCCTCCTAGGTTTCAGGACATAAAGTCTGATGTCTGATTGGGGTTGTAGATTGTTAAAGAATATGCTTAAAGATGTGTTTAGATTGTCAGTGAATTGTTAAAAAATTTTTTTTTTTTTCTTTATTACTTTACACTGATAAAAACATGCAATAAAATATGCGTGAGATATTTTAATGCCCATCCATATAACATTTCATATAGAATTTGATTTATTAGTCGGGAATCCTATAACCGTGGATGTTCAATAATTTAATATGCTGTGGGGATGCTGTGGTATGAAGAGGGGTCAAGTGTGAGAGTTATAATGCTGATCATCCCATTCAGACCTGGTGGCTCCCCTGCATTGACTCTCAACTCCCATAATAGTTAACGCTAGCCCAAGGAGGATCCCCAGTCACCACCTCATCTGGCTCAACCTGTTCAACCTGTTCCAGAACTAGAAACTGGATTTTGGGTTCTGGGCAGGAGAGTGAGTGTTTGTAGGCGAAGGTTAGCCTTCCTGGTCATATCATAAAGATGCTCGTAGATAACAGCACCATACCTCCCGTCTAGGAACTACAAGATACACCCCACTGGATTTTACACCTGTGCCTCTAGAGTGGGTCGATACTTGGGGATGTGCACCAACTGTCAAAGTTTCTATGTGGCAAAACTGAGAGGGAATTAGAAAAGCGTGATTCTACGAGCATCTTTGTGATGACATGACCAGGAAGAAGGAAACCAACGCCTTCTACAAACACTCACTCTCCTGCCCAGAACCCAAAATCCAGTTTCTAGTTCTGGAACAGGTTGAGCCAGATGCAAGAGAGTGTGGTGACTGAATCCACCTTGGGCTACCGTGAACTATTACATGGCAGTTGAGACTGAATGCAGGAAGCCACCAGGTCTGAACGGGGATGATCAGCATTAACCGTCCTCAAGCTTAGGAGGGCTAGGTTATAACTCTCACCGCTTGACCCCTTCATACCACAGCATCCCCTCACAGCATATTAAATTATTGAACATCCACGGTTATAGAAGTTCGACCCTAATGAATAAATCAAATTCTATATGAAATGTTATATGGATGGGCATTAAAAATATCTCACGCATTTAATATTGCATGTTTTTTATCAGTGTAAAGTAATAAAGAAAAAAAAAAAAAAAATTTTTTAACAATTCACTGACAATCTAATCGCTTGTCTTTAAGCATATTCTTTAACAATCTACAACCCCAATCAGACATCAGACTTTTATGTCCTGCAGAAACCTAGGAAACTAAGCATTTTAAAATGCTTTTTATGGTTAGTCATTTTTATTTAAGTGCATATGTTATTGCAAACATTTCATTTTTTTGAGTTGATGGTACCATTAACTTTTTTTAACACCCAACTCTAAAAGCACCACACCCCCTTATTAAAAGACTTTACTGCACTAATTAATTGTATAATTGCCAGGCCTATTTAATGGAGGTTACATGCCACTCAAAAATCAATTATTGTAAATGTTCCTACCAAGAAGTTTGGGGTTTTCCATTGATCACATTCTTAAGGAGTAATACTCTTTGTAGATATTACAGACATTAGCTTATAACTAATCACTACCTTCCTGTATAATCCTCTAAATAAGTAATAAAATAAAATGTTGTTTGTGTGTCTCTTCGGCTTTTCCGGTTTGAGAATTCGCCACCACAGCAGAACTCGGTCTGCTAATGATTAGCAGTAGATTTTTGCGTGCGTGCTGGCTTGCCGGGCCTAGCAGCACAACCTTGTGCTGAAGAAGGCAGCCCATTCACGCATGTCACCACACAGGGTGCTCTAACTTTGAGAATCGGACTGGCAACCTTCTAACTGTGACGACAACTAACGCTACCGCCTTTCACCACACGCAGTTGAATCATTAATAATGACCAAAATAAGCGAGGCTAAAATTCCACAGTTTTTATTAACTGTATAGAACATATGAAACCGTCGTAAAACTCCCTGCTGTGTGAGATTTCTCTCATATTATGCCAGTTGTAGGCGTAATTACATATAGTTGGCTGGGTTAACTAAAAGGTGAAAAAATCTTGATATCAAGATATACTACTATTTTTTTAAATGCAAAGCTATCCAACAGTATTTGTTGCTTATGTGCCATTTCATTGTTTATTGTAACCTTACTGGTAAAGTTATCTACTATATGGTTACTTCGCCCGTAATCTTAATTTTGCATATTCTTTGTACATTGTATGTACCCATACATGTACATTGGACTGCTGTAAATTTATTGGGTGGATTATCACCTGAAATAAAGCAGGCAATAGATTTCAGGAAAAAAATATCTGTCTTGAAGTATAATTGCTATATACTGTATTAAACAGTTTCTGTAAATATTCAATTGGATTTGTTTGGGTGTTAACTGATGATGCTGTATATTTACATTCCAGATTAATGAGTGCTGATTATAAGTTTTAGTAAATGCAGTTTCATTTTATCTCCATTATAGATCTGTATTTCAAACAAAATTTGCATATCCTGTCAGTGTCCTTTTCATTTTCCTGTCCAGTGTGGACGATAGTAATGATTATGCAATGTGCACTTCATTCTGTAATAAATTGAGCCCTGACCTGTCATGTTTTGAGTGTATTGAAAAGCTATTACTACTTATTCTTTAGTTAATTATATAACTTGTCTTGATAAGCCTGTTAAAAATAATTGTCACTTTACCACTTAAACCTATTGTAACTGAATAATGTGATTCTGCTAACGCCTGTTTCTGATTATATATGCATACTATTGTTGTAGTAGTTGTTGTTTGTCTTTGGCCTTTCCTCGGTAAGTGGTCAGCCACAGCGGAACTCTGGCTTGCCGCTATTGATTGGCAGTAGATTTTTATGAAACGCTTGAGGTGCCAGCTCAACGCCTAACCTTCAGCGAAGGCATGCCCATTGCGCCGCATGTCTTTCAAACGCTACCTGCAACCGCTTAGGAAGGCATGACTCCACCTGAAGGCACTCCCAATGCCAACCCGGGAATCAAACGGGAGAACCTCTTGGCTGTGAGGTAACAACGCTCACCGCGTGCACCACCACGGCTACTGCTGTTAGAAATTTATTATACTGAATATCTGAAATAGCTGTGTATGTATGTTATATTCTGCATACCAACTTGAAACTAACACCTGAAGGCGAATAAAAGTGTAGACTGAAATTTCTTTTTGCAGTGCAGATGGGTTTGAAGCTATAACTTGAAATTTCATTTCAGCTTGAGGATACTTAATGTTGTGATATCACTAATTTGCACAAATACACATCGCATTTGTCCTAATCCTAAAGAATACTTCTTCTTTTAGTGAACTGAAACAAATATACATAAATTCAGTTTGCCTACAATTCATGTACTGAATAATCTTTGCAGTTTCCAACAAGAACCAGTGAGTAAAATCACTCCAACACCAACCCACTGGTGTGTAAATAACAGAAGCTTAAAAAACATCCACCACCACTGGTGAGTAAATAACAGAAGCTTAAAAAACTTCCACCACCACTGTTGTATAAATAACAGAAGCTTAAAAAACATCCACCACCACTGGTATGTAAACAACAGAAGCTTAAAAAACATCCACCACCACTGGTGTATAAATAACAGAAGCTTAAAAAACATCCACCACCACACGGTGTATAAATAACATGGAAGCTTAAAAACATCCACCACCACTCAGTTATTATAAATAACAGAAGCTTAAAAACATCCACCACCACTGGTGCATAAATAACAGAAGCTTAAAAAACATCCACCACCACTGGTGTATAAATAACAGAAGCTTAAAAAACATCCACCACCACTGGTGTATAAATAACAGAGCGTGCGAAGAAACATCCACCACCACCCGCTGAATTGTGTAAATAAACAGAGCGTGAGAAAGCATCCACCACCACTGGTGTATAAATAACAGAAGCTTAAAAACATCCACCACCACTGGTGCATAAATAACAGAAGTGTAAAAAACATCCACCACCACTGGTGCATAAATAACAGAAGCTTAAAAAACATTCACCACCACTGGTGCATAAATAACAGAAGATTAAAAAACATCCACCACCACTGGCGTATAAATAACAGAAGCTTAAAAAATATCCACCACCACTGGCGTATAAATAACAGAAGATTAAAAAACATCCACCACCACTGGCGTATAAATAACAGAAGATTAAAAAACATCCACCTCCACTGGTGTATAAATAATAGAAGCTTAAAAAACATCCACCACCACTGTTGTATAAATAACAGAAGCTTAAAAAAACATCCACCACAGTTGTATAAATAACAGAAGCTTAAAAACATCCACCACCACTTTGAAGTTTACTGCATTTCATTAATATATAAAGAAACATTTCAAAAAACAATAAACTGCAATAGTGTAATTAACTGTCACATAATAAACTGCTTCACACACTTATGGTTTTCACTTCTGGCTTTTCTGTTGCTAATCTAGTGATGTTCTTCGTGTTTCACTGTTGCAGTCATAACTGTAGGGTGCTCCTGCCGGCAGGCAGCCCGAGGTCGGCCAGAATCTGCGACGGGAGGAGTCTGGGTCCGCCGCGTCGTGAGGCTGCCTGCACAATTAATGCCCTGACGCCAGTGCGCTTTGGTACATAGCCTTCTCAACGGCCGCACGCCATCTTCTCCAGTCTTTCTTGCCCGTGGCGGTGGAAGCTGGCTGTAGAGTCGTTGGTTGGCGATTTTGAACAGCCGTGATTTGTTGTTGTCTGTCCTAAGTTCTTACTTCTCTTCTCAAAGCTTAAGCACCCCGTTGGGGAATCTTTTCTTGTTCCTCCGAGCGTCAGAAAAAAGTTAATAATTGTACTCAGTATAAATGGGAAACAAATACCTCATAAAGATTTACCTCTTCCCACTGTCTACCTTAGCTTAGGCCCTGACCACAGCGTTTCTTGTTGTCGGTTCTGTGCAGGTTCAACCTACAGTACTATCAAAAGCCGCAGAGTACGATTGGGCTTTAAATTATTTTGGCGAGCGCTTCAAAATTATAGAATGTCATCGGACACTTCACCGGAATTCAAAAGCAAGCGCGGGCAAGGGCAGGCCTCCGAGGTCCAAACAGGACTACGTTGATTACTGGCTGGAGCCAGGCGTCCGGTTCGGCTGTCAGTGAGGCTTTTGCAGCCCCTAACGTATCTCGCCACTTCTGAACCGGGATGGATCGATAACGGACTCCCATGGGGAGCCATCAAGGCCCACTATTTTAACTGCTGCAGGACCTTGGACGTCGGCATCCTTCAGATGGGTCCCGGAACGCTGTTGCAGTGTGCCCGGCTTCTGAGGGGGTTTTCAGGCCTACTCACATCACTATTTCAAAGGCAAAGACCGAACAGACTCCTGTGCTAAGTCTAAGAAAAGTTCCTGCTCAAGCCTGCTTCTGAATCTACTCCCAGGACACAGAAGCTTAATTATTAAGATGGCTGAAGATTTGCATACAATGATTAGGTTCTCACCCCCTCCTGAGAAAAAGGCTACTGAGTAACCAGGATGTTACTCTGGATTCCTCTGACCAGGCTTCTGTATCTTCTGTTTCTTCCTCCTCAGGATCAGGGACTATTTCCTTTCCTCCTTATGAGGATTGAGTTGCTGAGGACTCTCTACCCTCGGCCTCTCCGCCTGAGGATTTCTCTTTTGGGAAACCTTGCATGAGATGAGGAAGCATTTTTCATTGGGAAAAGGACAGGAGCCATTCTGCTTCCAGAAGAGGCTTGAGGAATTTCTCTTCTCCCTCACCATGGGCCTTTAGCTATCCCCTCCTGTTTTGGACATTGTAGATGATGCTTTTTTCTGAGGCTAATTTGAGATCCTGATTCCATGCCTCCTGCTCCCTTCTAAGCCTGATAGATTTTATAGGGTTCCTGACTCTCCCGATTTTATCTTATTTAAAACCCTTCTGCGGATCCTGAAACTATTTCTCAGGGCTCTAAGGGAGCTGCTAAGGTTGCTACTTCTAAAAAATCTATTCCCTCTGAGAAGGATTCTCGTGCTTTGAGACAGGTGGGGAAAAGGTATATACTTCTGCTACCCACCAATGTCTGTAAAGGGCTTTCAAATTGCCAGTTTCATATGTTTAGAAAGTATCAGCAATTTCTTTTGTCTGTTTTAAAGCAAAAGCTTGCTTCCCTTCCGCATGTGCAGAGGATAAGGAACTTCAGGATGTCTTGCATGCTACTGAACAAGTGAACAAACATAGTTTACATTGTGGTTTTGATGCTTTGATGTTTCTTGCAGGCTGCAGCCTCTGGTACTGTTATCAGGAGACATGCCTGGCTTTGTGAACAAAGTTTTACCTGAACAGGTTAAGGCTAAGTTATTAGATGCCCCTGTTCAACATGATGTTCTTTTGGATCCAAGGCTGAGGGAAGTATTAAAAAGATGGAAGAAAAGGCAAAGTCTATGCAGACTGTAAAAGATTTCTTGCAAGTTCAGCCTCCCTAGATTTTCCAGGAATTGGCCCTCTAAAAATTGGTCCTTTCCCACGTCTGACAGGCCTCAAAGGGGAAGATATAGACGCTCTAGAGGTCATGTGGTCAAGGGTCAGGCCTCTTACAGATCTAGACAATGGACTGCTTCTTCACCTAGAAGGGGAGAAGACAGATCCCAATCTCAAAGAAAGCAAACTCAAGCGACTCTCTCGGGATTTGGGCTACGGGACCCCTTCACCTGGATGCCCCTCTCGGAGGAAAACTGTCTCTTTTTACAGAATTGGACTCAGTTTACCCTGGGACAGATGGGTATTGGGCGTGATTTTAAGGGTTACAAATTCCACTTTCCACACTTTGCCAAGGGCTGCACGGTTGTGCCAGATCTGCCAAAACATCAATGGTCAGAGGTCCTACGTCAAGTGGGTGCTCTTCTGGCCATGAGCCATAGAGCCTGTTCCACTCTCGGAGATGGGAAAGGTTTTATTCAAGACTGTTTCTGGTACCAAGAAAATAACACTCATGGAGACCTATTCTGGACCTTTCTGTGTTAAACACCTTTTTGGAAATTCCAAAATTCAAGATGCTTTACTCTGCAGCAACTAATTCCCAATGCTCTCTCAGGGCCTGGATGAGTGACATTGGACTTCTAAAGGAAGCCTACTTACACATTCCCATCAGGCAGGAGGCGCAGGAAATTCCTCTGGTTCAAGGCACTTTCAGATTCCTCTGTACTGCCCTTTGGTTTATCTTACTAAGCCTCTTAGAGTCTTTACCAAGTGCCTGGCACCAGTAGTGGCTTACTGCAGACTTCAAGGGGATCCAGATTTACCCCCTATTTGAATGCACTGCCTTATTCAGGCAGACAGCAAAGATCTTCTACTTCAACATCTGGACTTTGTTCAACGTCTTCTCCTCCTACTACTGGTATTCTCCAGTGAACACAAAAAAGTCACATTTTGATCCCTTCTCAACAAATGGTATTCTTGGGAGCCCTCTTAAATACAAACCTTACAAAGGGCCTTCCTCACTCCAGAAAAACAAACTCAGCTGGCTTCTACTTTCAGCACCTTGGCAACTCTATCTCAGCTCACTGCAAGGAAATTCCTCACGCAGGCTTTGGGCTACATGGCTTCCCTGCATTCTGTTGATTCCAAGCACTTAAGGCTTCATAGAGAAAGCTTCAATGGTATCAAAGAAAAGTGTATGGTCACAGCATTACACCACGACGTCTGGATATTCAGTTCCTCACAGATCCCTGCCTTCAGAGAGGAGTTCCTCTGGTGGTCCAGGGTATGCACTTTAAGCGAAGGAAAGCCTTTTCGGTCTCTACCTCAACCTACTCAAATCCTAACCACGGACGCCTTTCGGATTATGCTTTGGGAGCACACTTTCTAGATAATTGCCAGCAGGGAACCTGGACTTGAGGACCATCTTCACTGGCACATCAATCTGAAAGGAAATGTTGGCAGTTCAAAATGCCCTTCTAGCCTTCAAGAACCTTTTGCAATCAGGGCCTCTGCTAATTTAGCACAGACAACACCACGGTCATGTGGCATACATCAAGCAGGAGGGTTCTCATTACTGTACCTCCCTTTGCAGACTAGCTATGGCTTTATGGGACACAGCTCCTAAATTTGAATCTACATCTCAGGCTCAATTCATTCCAGGGGAACAGAATCTATTAGCAGACAGCCTGAGCAGAAACATTTCAGATCCTCACGAATGGATGCTGGACACCAACTTATTCAACAGGATTACTGGCAGTTTGGGGATAATCCCCAGATAGATCTGTTTTGCATCCCATCTCAATCATCAGCTGTACCTCGCTTTTGCACCAGGTTCCCACAAAACAGCTTGGAAGTGGATGCCCTGTCCTTCAGCTGGAGAAGCCTTTCAGGATATGCCTTCCTCCTCTTCCTCTACTACCTCGGAGTATTACTGAAGATAAAAACAGGACAAGCCCAAGTTCCTCATCTTGATTGCTCCAAATTGGCCTCAAACAGTTTTTGGTATCCAACTTTAAAACACCTGTTCTTGGGGCCTCCTTGGATTCTCCCTCTGAACCCCTTTGCTTCTGTCCTAGCATCATGGGGTCCAGTTGCCATTACATTCCAATCTCAAGACCCTTTGCCTGGCAGCTTGGCTCTTCAAAGGAATTTGATTTCCTCTAGTCTTCCCAAACAAGTTTTGGATGTTCTTCTAGGCTGGGAAGCGACGGCCTAACACTAGGGAAATCCTATGCCTCTAAATGGAAGAGGTTTTGTATTTGGATGCAGGACCGAGGCACGGATCCTCTGGTTCCTACAATCTCTCTTCTATTTGCTTTACCTTTGAACTTTTATCTAAAGGACTTTCCTTTTCTTCCATTAAGATTCATGCTTCTGCTATTTCTGCTCATTTCAGTTCTGATCCTCCTGTTTTTCTCATCCTTTAGGTGAAGCAATTCTTGAGAGGGGCTAAAAATTTCTGCGGCCTCCCAGGACCCCTCCTGTCCCTGCCTGGGATCTTAATTATGTTTTAGAAAACTTACTTTGCCTCCTTTTGAGCCCAAGCTGCATCTTCAGATATTAAGTTTTTATCTTGGAAGACTGTCCTTTTATTAGCATTGACCTGTGCCAAGAAAGAGGTGCTCAGAGTTGCAAGCTCTCATGGCTGTGGAACCATACCTTATTTTCCATCAGGACAGAGTATCCTTGAGGACCAATCCTACTTTCAGCTACCCTAAGGTGATTTCAAAAGTGGCTTTAAATCTGGGATTAACGTAATTCACCTTCCTACTTTCTTTCCAAATCCTCAAAGTAAGGGGAAAGGATTTGCATTCATTAGATGTGCACAGACAATTACGCATTTTTTACCTGGACAAGACTAAAGAGTTCAGACAGTCCTAATCAATTGTTTGTTTCTTTTGCCTCCAGTTCTCTTGGAAAGCCTATTTCTAAACAACAAACTATTTCCAAAAATGGATTGCTTATGGAATCAGATTTTGTTACACTCATCATGGGGAAACAGTTTCCAGGTACCATTAGAAGTCATTCTACTAGAGCAGCTGTCACTTCTACGAAAAGCTTTCCTCAGGAGGAGTCCCTACCAAGGATATCTTGGAAGCTGCCACTTGAGTTCTGTGCATACTTTTTCCAAGCACACAATCTCCCTCTGTTTTTCTAAGGACCAGGGCAGGCTTTGCCTCTGCTGTTTTGCAGGTATTCTTGCCTCCTTCTATCTAAAGCCTCCTCCCCTTTTACTGCTTTGGGATTCCACCCTACAGTTATGACTGCAACAGTGAAACACGAAGAACATAGTACAGTTGTGTACACCTACCATAAATGTAGATGTTCGAGTGTCTTCACTGTTGCAGTTCTCCTCCCTCCTATCCCCTCTTTTTTTCTACCTTTTCCTTTTTTGTGGTGTATTTGTGTTTCCTTGTTGGATTCATTTTTGTTTTTTTTTGGGGACTTCTGACATCTAGGGCAAGAAAGGCTGGAGAAGATGGCGTCGGCTGAGGGCTATGTACCAAAGCGTACTGACGTCAGGGTACTAGCTTGTACAGCCGACGCCGGACCCAGACTTTGGGATTCTGGCTGACCTCGGGCTGCTTGCCGGCAGGAGCACCCTACAGTTATGACTGCAACAGTGAAGACACTCGAACATCTACATTTATGTTAGGTGTACACAACTGTACTATCTTGATACCTGACTTGTCCAGCACAACTCTTGCTAGATTTGAAATCGTGCAAGCCATTTTCTACATTGTCCTAGTCACTGCTGATGTACTAGGAAAGCTACCCTAATGTCTTTACTGTTAACTGATGTGTTGAATTTTACATTTGGCCTCCAGTCCTCCCCAAACTACTTTGACTGGGCTATGCAGAAATATATTGAATCCTTAATAAACTTGTAACTGAAAATTTTATAATCCAAATAACAGTTTTCTTGGCAACTTGTCCTTCCAGTATAATATTGGTTTATTCTTCTTTCGGCTTTTAGGGGTCGCCACAGCAGCACTCCAGTCCGCTAATGATTGGCGGTAGATTTTTATGGTGTCGAGGTGCCAGCTCGATGCCCAACCTTCAACGAAGGCACGCCCATTCACGCATGTCTTTCGAATGCCACTCGACCGCGGGGAGGACATACGGGCGCTCCACACAGAAGGCGCTCCAGCCGAGAATCGAACGGGAGAACCTCTTGCTGTGAGGCGACAACGCTACCGCTGCACCACCATGGCATATATTCCAGTATAATATCAGTAAAAATACAAAAAGCAGTATCAGTTTCTTAAAATAACAGCTGCATTTCCAACAGCTAGATGTCGTTAGCATTACTTATAGCCCTGACTTTATAGTATTAAATATATACATTTCGCTTGCCTGAAATACACGTGTGTTACTAAGAAATAAATTCTTGTAGGTCTGTAACTAAAACGATAATGTGCTGTAGTGAAATGGAAGTCCTGTAACTTCATTACCAAATCAAAAAGAAAACTTGGTGGCAGTTTTCTCCATGTCTTTAACTTCAACTGGAATTAAAGCAATAATCTGACACTGTCCTAATTCTTCAGCATTTCTTGCATTTCTGCACCCTTATTAAACCAGTTTTAACTGTTGAATTTTTGGTGTTATGTCTGTAATTACTTTTAGTTCATGACCCTCAAACCATAATTTATATAAACGATTTCTGCTTTGTGTGGATCTTTCTGTTTTGTGTGGATCTATCTGTTGACCCTGTCTCAACTGCCTTTAGTGCTGACGTCACTTAATTCTTTCAGTAGTTCTGCATGCTGCAAGGATTTGCTGTCGCTGTCTCCAAATGTCCTTGTAGCCTAAATCCCTAGGTAACAGGCTTTGCCTCTGCTGTTTTGCAGGGTCTTCTAGCTGCACCTGCTTCACAACCTCCTCCCATGTTGCTCTGCTTTGGGATTTACTACCCTACAGTTTGACTGCAACAGTGAAACACGGCGAAGAACATGAGTACAGTTATGTATAGCCACACCATATATACCTGTAGATGTTCGAGTGTATCTTCACTGTTGCACGGTGTTTCCTCTCCCTCCAGGACCTCATTTCTTTTGCTTGCTTACTGTTTACCCTTTTTCCACTACTCTTTCTGGTGTATTTGTAGTTTCCCTTGGGGCACCTTTTTGGTTTTAGGGGAGCTTCTGACATCACTTGGGCAAAGAAAGGCTGGAGAAGATGGCGTCGGCTGTCAGCCTTATACCCACATCGCTCTGGACGTCAGGGTACTTGCTGATACAATAGCGCCCAGGACCCAGACTTTGGGATATTCTGGCTGCTCCTTTTACCTGCGGCAGGGAGTACCCTACAGTTATGACTGCAACAGTGAAGACACTCGAACATCTACATTTATGGTAGGTATACACAACTGTACTTTCTGGTGTACGTGGCATAACATGTGCTCCTGGAATGATGTTTGTTTGTTTGTGTCTTTCGGCTTTTCCCAGTTAGGGGTCGCCAGAGCGGAACTCCGGTCCGCTAATGATTGGCAGTTGATTTTTACGTACCGGCTTGCCAGGCCTGACGCACAACCTTCAACGAAGGTACGCCCATTCACGCACGTCTCCACGCAGAAGGCGCTCTAGCTGAGAATCGAACCGGACAGCGTCTTACTGTGAGGCGACAACGCTACCGCAGCACCACCACCGCGGGTGCTACTGGAATGGTGTACTTTACTTATTTACTAATCTCAAATCTGGTACTAGCCTGTAACAATTTTTTTTTCCTTGCGGGGCATGTATACTACTCTTTCCTTTCAGTTTATAATACATTTATAGATGTCTTCTATCGCTTCTCTGAGAATGAGATACTGTTTCTGAAAGTTTGGTAGCTTTTCTTTACTGTGTTTGTGTCTGCACTTCAAACACAGTGTGTCCATTCCACTTGCAGCATGTCTTTGGGGATGTGGGAGGAAACCGGAGCACCAGGAGGAAACCCACACCATCGCAGGGAGGACTTGCAGACTCCGCACAGAAGGCACCCCAGCCGAAGATCGAACTGGAGAGCCTCTTGTTGTGAGGCGACAACACTAACCGCTGCACCACCGTGGCCGTCCTAGTATAAGCATGTAACACAAAAGCTGGAAATACACATTAAAAAAAAAACAGTCATGTATAATAGGTGGGAACAATAGATTTTTATTATGATGGCTATGCTGTCCATATTATTGTGGAACATGAAAGAAAAGATATATACAGGTACAGATAAAAAGGAAAGAGTATTAAATTATATTGAGAAGTGTAGATTACAAATAGCAATGCTGCAGGAGATGCATTTGGAAAGAAATAAGCATGTGAATTTGACAGAGAGGATTTCAGAACGGATATTCAGCAGAATATCAGGGACAGACGAAAATGCAAGTAATTGTACTAATTGCTAGAGGGGCTCCAGTAATAGTAGATGAGGGAAAAAAGACAATAATGATAGATTTGTGGGTAGTAAGGGGCTACTGGCAAGGGAGGAAGATTTCAATGGCATGTATTTATATTCCACTGAAAACTACTTTTATGGAGCTTATGAAACTTTTGTGAGAAATAATCAGCTTTCGGCAAGGAATATTATTTACAGGTGTGTACTGGAAGTTGATTTGCAGTAGTGAAGCTGTATCAGGGGGACCTAGAAGGGGCAATATAACAAAAAAGGGTAGATTTCTGAAGACGTATGAAAATATCTGGTATGGAAGATATGAGTTCAGTAGTAGGAACTCAGACAAAATTTGTTTATTATTCCTTAAGATAAAGTAACTGAGCTACACTAGACAGAAATGATATTTCACAGGAACATGTACACTTAACTGAAAGCCTCAACACACATCCATTAGGTATTTCTGATCAAGTACCAATAAAAATGCAGGATAATGAAGTAAAAATAAGACACCAGAGAGAGGTATTTAAGGAATGGGTAGTGGAAATTATTTCAGAGTTATTAGGGAAGACAGAAATATCTTTAGAAGCTACTGCTAGTGAGTGGGATAAAATGAAAATGGGTTTGAAAAATAGGGCTGAAATAAAAGAGAGAGAGATATGATTAAAGACGTATTATAAATTACTTAGAGAGGCTGACAAAGGTTAAAGTATTGCAGAATAAGGGGACTCTTACAGAACAAGAACAGGAGAAAATGCAGAGTGCTAAAGAGAAAATTAGTATCTTGATAATATGCATGAGTTTAGAAAGATTGAAATGCAGATACAAACACACATGCTGCAGTTGGATTGGACACGCTAAAATTGGCCCTAGGCGTGAGTACGTGTGTGTGTGCCTTCCGTGGAAGGTTGGACGCCGGACTGGCAACTCGACACTGTAAAACTCCACTGCCAATCATGAGCGGACAAGGTGATCCGCTGTGGCGACCCCTAACCGGGAAAAGCTGAAAGAGAAGAAGAGTTTGTGTCTGCACTTCAGCTGTAGCAAGTGAACCAGAATCTGTCTTGTCTGTAGCCCACGAGTCTGTGTATTCCTGTAGTAACTGATATTTAAATCTTGTGCATCATCTGCACAATTTACTGCACACATTTTCTTATATGTGTCTTCTATGTGCACTACTGTATATACTGTAGCATTTTTATTTTTCTGTAAAATCTTATTATTGAAGTCCAAAACAGTATTTAATCCTGGCAGTATGACCATACCTATCAGTGGTAGCTCTTGGGGGCACACAAGTCATGTGGTCCTCCCAGGTGCTCCAGCCACATTGAATTCTTTTTCCACCTCATGTAATGCAGGTGTTTTGAAACTCATGATCGTTTTAAAAGGCATGAAACTCTGAAATGAAGTGTGAAGATTCTAGAAACTCTCTGAAATGAACAAACTAGGAAGAATAACTGCTATGAAGCATAGCTGCTGAAGGGTGTGTGTGTGTGTGTGTGTGTGTGTGTGTGTGTGTGTGTGTGTGTGTGTGTGTGTGTGTGTGTGTGTGTGTGTGTGTGTGTAAAATGTCCACTCCCAGTGTTATCTGGTTTAAGTGACTTGCTTAGATACTTACATTGGGTAGAATGAAATAAACCCTAGTTCTAATCCTCCACACCAGCTGCCAGGAGGGAATTTCTTAGTTCTTATTGATCAGAAAATGCATGTCCATGCAATACCTGTTGTTCTGTTAAGCTTTTAAGTGAATTGTTTGGCACTGGTAAAGTTCTGACTGTTAATAGACTGCTTCCTGTAGTTAAAAGTACAGAGTTTGAATCTTCCCACCTGTATTTGTTTCACTCAGTCAACTCTCCTGATTTCCCACTGAGAAGGGGCACTTTATCCGGTGATTTACCTGGTAAACTTCTTCTTCTTCTTTCGGCTTCTTCCCGGTTAGGGGTCGCCACAGAGGATCACCTGTCCACTCATGATTGGCAGTGGAGTTTTTACGGTGTCGAGTTGCCAGCCCAGCGCCCAACCTTCCACAGAAGGCACACACATGCACACACACACCTAGGGCCAATTTAGAGTGGCCAATCCACCTACAGCATGTCTTTGGGATGAGGGAGGAAACCGGAGCACCCGGAGGAAAGCCACGCAACCACAGGGAGGACATGCAGACTCCGCACAGAAGGCACCCCAGCTGAGGATCGAACCTGAGAACCTCTTGCTGTGAGGCAGCAACTGGTTACCTGGTAAACAAACAAAAAACATTACTTAAAATGTGCCCATTTTGGGGGTCTTTCTCCCCCTCCACCAATTATTTTTGACTTTGGAATTTTTAGCAGAGAAATTGTGAATTATTTTTTTCTCTTCCTTATAAAATGTATGGCTTTCTAGCAGATTGTTGCAGATTGTAGTCATTAAGTAATGGCAGGTGTACAAGTTTCAGATTTTATACCCTTCATAAAATGTTTGATAATGCAAAGCTGGTTTATTCCGTTAATGGTTTAAGTATATAAGAAAATATGTAAAAGCTTTTCCTGATTTTGTTCCTTGTTTCTAAAACTTGAGCTAAGATGTTGAGAGTGCAGAACGGTGTTGCAATGATGTTTCTGATATTAGCAAGCTGAGATATATTTCTGGGTCATTTTTATTCATTCACATGATCTCAAGCAGATATCCAAGGTGTACAGTCATACAAATGGGTTTAACTGTGTGTGCGTATATATGTATGTATGTATGTATGTATGTTTGCGTGTGTGTGTTTCACCCATTGCTAATGTACTAGGTAGAATGGGGTAATAATTACGGAAAATGTGGAGAAAGACTTCAAAGTATCACTGATAATTTGTAACTAGAGGTACTATCCAAGAATATGGGAATAATTTGCTTTTATGTTTGGGGGGTGGGGGTGGGCGTCCTACACTTTTTCAACTTGATGTTTGAAAAGTTGGGTGTGTGGTAAAAAAATGTAGTAGAACTGATATATAACTTTTTTGTCTTGTAAACAATGACAAAAGGATAATTTTCCATTGTAACCAAATAACTTTTTCTGGCAAGCAAAGACATACTGGGGGCATCAGAGAACTTTTTTTAAGTATAAAGTCCACAGTTTAGCTATGGTGGGAACTTCCTTCCTAGTTGTTAGTGAATGTGTCACATTTTACCCATCCATTCCACATTGTGCAAGAAAGTGTAATATTCTGCATTTTAAAGATGGGAGTTTGATTATGCCTGTAGTTTAATTTTGTGGTTGTTGGTATTGTGGTATAGTTATGATGTTATATCATTATTTTGTAAGCCTGCTGTTACCTGTATTGCTTGATCTGACTGGATTTAGTTTTTTTTTTTTGGGGGGGTGGGGGTAGAGGGGTCACTTGACTTGCTCATCTGGGACTTTTAGCAAGTTGAGTTGTTCCTCTCAAGAGTTTCTAATATTTAAAGAACTGAGTATGTGGTAAAATTATAAAATAGCATTTTAACCGTGTGTGCTGTCTCCCTAGTTAATAAATGTTCCACATTTTGACAGCTTGTTCCACCTTAGGAAAGGTAGTTATAGTGTTCCATATTTTGAAAATGTAAAATTGACCATGGATGCATTATCTTTAATTATTTTGCTTCTTGGTGCTATGGATGTTATGGTAATGGAAAAACATACTTAACTGGAAATGAAAAAGTCTAAGCCTAGGAATTTAAGGGTCTATATTATATGCTTGAAGTTTTAAAACTTCAACGTTCATATGATCGACACCATATGAGCGAAGTTTTAAAACTTCGAATATATAATAAAAAATAAAAACAAAAAAAACCTACCTGAACACTCTGAGCAGGGGGGGTAAGCCCCCCTGCACCCCCACCCCCCCACAACTTAAATATACCAACTTCGAAATTACACTACAGTGAAGTAAAGGGGACTCCCTACAACGATCTCTGTTGAAACTTGTGAGCTTTCAAAAGGTCGCTCATATGGTGTCGACCATATGAGGCTCGAACTTTTGAAAGTTTGTGCTTCTGTTATAGACCCAAATTTAAGCATATGTAGTTTTAATGGTCTTATTCATTAAAACTACTGATTCTCTGAATGTTATAATTTAAAATCCTGCACATCCAAAAGTGTAAACTCTGAACTGGGTTATTGTGACTAGGCATTCCCTGTCGAATGTTACACATATCTCTCAACTGTCGCTATTTTTGCAGACTGCCCCTGATATTTTTTTCGGATGTTTGTGCTGTCCTTCTTGACATGATTACAGTTGGTCACTAATTCCAGTCATTGCAGTTTTATGCTTTTCATTGTTAAAAAAAATACATATTGATGTAAAACATGTTCTGTTAACTTTTTAAGTGAATTAGTGCAATATTTAAAAAATGTTCCCAATTTTACCCCCCCACCCAGTATTTGTAGCTTTTGTCCAGAATTCTTGACAAAATAATTTGAGAGGTGTGGTGCTACACCAAAACCTGCAGATGTAAATTATTTATATTGGTATTATTTCAGCAACCAGAAATACTAAGTAAATAAAGTAATTGGCTGGAAACTAACGTGCTTATTTACAGGGAATGATTCTGCAATACCGACTGTTTAGAGCAGCATTGGGGGGGGGGCTGTATTCCTGGGTGTACTGTCCTTTTGGATGAGATATTAAACTGAGGCTCCATCTGCCTTAATTGGTGGTATATCAGATTGATGTAACATATCCCATGGCTTTTATCAAAAAGAGTAGGTTTCCCAGTGTCCTGGCCAAATTTCCCTTATTCAGTATTACTACCACCTTGGGTCCCTCCTAAAAAGAGGCCGTTGGCCTAGTGGGACTAATCTGGTCAACAAAACGTATGTATGTATGAATGAATAAATAAATGAAGGAATTATGGTTGCCACTATATCTCATTTAATTCATTATTGCCTTTGTACTTTCTATTTTAAAACATCAGTATGTGGTTACAGTACATCTGATCCCACCCCCATTTTCTGCCTTGTCTTCAGCTGATATAACTGGTTTTTATAGCTTGTGTGTTATCTAACCCAAGGTTCCCTTAATTTGACCTGTTAATAACAGCCTGCATTTAAATTGGAACGTGTTCTGAGAGACAGCCTTACAAGACTATCTGCAAATATACAGAGCTGAGTATATTTTTCTTTATTATAGAGTTTAATTGTTGCTTAGATATCTGTTGTCTCATTGTTCTGAGAGACTGATCTGCAAATATACAGAATCTGCAAATATACAGAGCTGAGTATATTTTTTTGGCTTAATAGTTGTACTATATTAGTGGTTGCTCAGATCTCTGCTGAAACTGTCTTCCCCACACTCCCCTCCCTGCTTTTGGTTTGTAGTTTAAATTTGGTGGCTTTTGCAGTGCCCGCCCCACTGTAGATTTGATCTAGGACACTCCCCCAGTCCCATCTCTTTACCGCATTCTACCTAATAAACCCTTTCTGCACTTGCTTTTAGTCCTTTTTAATTTAATTGCATTTTTCAAACTGTGTGTGGTCTAATATTGCTACATACTCAAGTGTGCCAGCTTGCACTGCATGTGAATTGTTTTTACTACTGTTTTTGCTACTTTTCGGTAAAAAAAAAAAAAAAACTGTAAGCCCGTTTCCTACCTTTCCTGTAACTAGTGTTCCAGATACAGATTTGATGTATCCCGGACTGTTTGTAAGCTTCTGAGCCCCCCAAGCCTTTCTGTGCTGGAGGGAAGCCTTCTAGCTTATCAGTGGGAGTGGTAAGCATTAGGTAACCTGTCTACCACATAAGGAGTGGTTCTGGCCCAGAATTTGTAGTTAATGGCCGTTTGGGCAATATTCCATCTCTCTCAACTTTCTGATTTTAAAGCCTGCATTTGCACTTGTTTCTGTCCTGTAACTCGTCTAGTGCAGATATAGATTCTTAGTTTTAGCACTTAGATTTGCTTATTCATGCTCTTCATGCTCAGCACTTGTTCAGAACTTGTAAGCACTAAATAAGCTACTAATTACTATAGCACTCAATCTTCCTTATTACCTAGAAGAAAACAGTTTTTGTACTTACTTTTCTCACTGGCGTTGAAAAAAACAGCTCTTGTACTCACTTTCCTCACTTATCTAGAGGAAAATAGTTTTTTTATTCAGGCATGTCCAAGGGTTAGCTCCCAGTGTTCTCCCCTGTCTATCTGATGAATCTGGGCATCTTGAGGCAATGTAGAAATTGCCTCATGTACACAGACAACCCTCTCCTCCTACCACCCAACACTACAACCCGTGAGAGATGCACTTATCTAGCCAAACTGGAGGTAAAGCTCTCTCCAACCAAGACTGAACCTGACAGTCATGAGGAGAAGGTTAACATTTGCACCACACCACACTCATCACATAGTCTCACTATGTCTACACCACCAAAATACACACATAGATACTATGCAGATACTGGCTAAGGCTGTTGCTGCCCCTATAGTGCCTTTTTTAGGCAGGGTTCAAGTAACAAATTCACCACCATAACAGGAACAAGCAAGCAAAAACTGAGGGTAATGCTACTCAATGCTAGAAGTCTAAATTTCAAAATGCACTCATTCGAGGCACTCCTTAAAATGGAGAACATCGATATCTGTGCAGTGACTGAGACCTGGTTCAAGGCTCCATAGAGCACCCCTGCACTACCAGGCTATAACTCATACCACACTTTTCCCGTGTAAACCTGGACCGAAACACCAAAGGTGGGGGGGTGTCCATATTCATTAAGGATATCCACACCTCCAGGCTAGTTGCTCAGCATAATGCATCCGAGGTTATCCAAGTGTAACTAACTCTTGGCAAAACTGCAATCCAAATTGTCGCTTGCTACAGATCCCACCATGCCCCAGGATTCCCAATCTCTTTTCTTGATGTACTGGAAAATATTAGGGTTCAACCAAACACTCTAATAATGGGTGACTTCAACTACCCCACAATTAACTGGGAAAACTACTCATGTACCAACTCCTTAGCGCAATGCTTTCTGGAATTCATAAACTCCAATGCCCTGGATCAACTTATCCACACCCCACCAGGGGCAACAATATCCTAGACCTAGTCATTACCAACATGAGTGACCGGTGTTCCACACCTGAAGTCAACTCCTCGTTGGTCCGATCCGACCATAAGCTAATCACCCTTGATATCCACATCCCACCCCACCCCACCCCCCATTAAGGAAACCACAGTAAAAAATTTCTCCAAAGCCAACTTCATGCTTTAAGACAGAAGTAGTGAACTTCATGACACCCATGCAGATGGACAATACAGTTACAACTGCTGAATCCTACACAAATGCACTCTATAAGCACTTGCATGAGTGCATGGATCGTGTGCTGTCCCAAACAGAACCAAGACGCTATCCTCCAAAAAAAGGAAGCCAATCTGGTGGTCCCCTGCCATAAACAAACTGTACAACAGAAGGAAGAAACTGTTGCAAAAGAGAGTAAAATCCCATGAGTGGAGGAGCTCCCTGGTCAGCCTCAGTAATAAGCTGAGATCCCTTATAAGATCCTCCAAAGCTAGCTATGAAAATAAATTTGCCAGTAATTCCAAGAACAACCACAAAGCATTCTATAGCTATGTCAAGAATCCCAATGGCAACACTCAGATCTGCTCTGAGTTACAGCACAAAGGCACGAAAATTACAGAACCAACTCCTTTCCACCTTTCCTGTAACTAGTGTTCCAGATACAGATTTGATGTATCCCCGGACTGTTTTAAGCTTCTGAGCCCAAGCCTTTCTGTGTGGAGGAAGCCTTCTAGCTTATCAGTGGGAGTGGTAAGCATTAGGTAACCTGTCTACCACATAAGGAGTGGTTCTGGCCCAGAATTTGTAGTTAGTGGCCGTTTGGGCAATATTCCATCTCTCTCAACTTTCTGATTTTAAAGCCTGCATTTGCACTTGTTTCTGTCCTGTAACTCGTCTAGTGCATATATAGATTCTTAGTTTTAGCACTTAAATTTGCTTATTCATGCTCAGCACTTGTTCAGAACTTGTAAGCACTAAATAAGCTACTAATTACTGTAGCACTCAATCTTCCTTATTACTAGAGAAAACAGTTTTTGTACTTACTTTTCTCACTTGCTTGAGAAAACAGCTCTTGTACTCACTTTCCTCACTTATCTAGAGGAAAATAGTTTTTATTCAGGCATGTCCAAGGGTCAGCTCCCAGTGTTCTCCCCTGTCTATCTGATGAATCTGGGCATCTTGAGGCAATGTAGAAATTGCCTCATGTACACAGACAACCCTCTCCTCCTACCACCCAACACTACAACCTGTGAGAGATGCACTTATCTAGCCAAACTGGAGGTAAAGCTCTCTCCAACCAAGACTGAACCGGACAGTCATGAGGAGAAGGTAAACATTTGCACCACACCACACTCATCACATAGTCTCACTATGTCTACACCACCAAAATACACACATAGAAACTCAAAAACATTTGCGGCGGCTCTCAGTAATAATCTGCCTAAGCAACAGTGACCTCCAAAGCAGAAACGCAAGTAACCTCCATCCCCCAACACAACCCAAATGACACAGCCCACAGACTCAGTGTGCCACTCAAACACAGCCAATAAGGCAAAACAATGTACCCAACACACTAGTCATAGGTGACTCTATAGTCAGGAACACTGATGTCCCACTCACCAGGCTAAACAAGGAGAAGGTTACTGTCAGCTGTCGGGTGCCAGTGTGGGATCCGCCACATAACTCCACGCACTCAGGTCACTCCACAACAAGTACAACATGACCCTGTCATTGTCCATGTTGGTGTGAATGACCTGAGATGGGTACCTCCCTGACTACATGAAAAGAGACATGGAAGAGTTCTCCAATCTTGTAGCCCAGGCAGGTATGACCCTAGCCCTGGAGTAGCATCTCACATCAGCCTAGAATTATACCGCAGTACAAGGACAAAATGATTGACTTCAAATAATTACAAGCTTCTGGTGTCATTCTATGATCCAGTATATGTCTGTTGGGATGACATGGTCACAGACCACCATGCTTTGCCACAGATGGCCTGCACCTGTCGCCTCTGGTATTCCTCGGATACTGGCTAAGGCTCTGCTGCCCCTTATAGTGCCTTTTTTTTGGCAAGGTTCAAATGACAAATTCACAACCATAACAGGGACAGGCAAGCAAAAACTGAGGGTAATGCTACTCAATGCTACAAGTCTAAATCTCAGAATGCACTCACTCGAGGCACTCCTTAAATGGAGAATATTGGATATCTGTGCAGTGACTGAGACCTGGTTCAAGGCTTCAGAGAGCACCCCTACACTACCAGGCTATAACTCATACCACACTTTTCGGCCATGTAACCTGGACCGGAACACCAAAGGCGGAGGTGTGTCCATATTCATTAAGGATATCCACACCTCCAGGCTAGTTGCTCAGAATAATGCATCCGTGGTTATCCAAGTGCAACTAACTCTGGCAAAACTGCAATCCAAATTGTAGCTTGCTACAGATTCCCCACCATGCCCCAAGATTCCCACTCTTCTTTTCTTGATGTACTGGAAAATATTAGGGTTCAACCAAACACCCTAATAATGGGTGATTTCAACTACCCCACCATTAACTGGGAAAACTACTTGAGTACCAACTCCTTCACACAATGCTTTCTGGAATTCATAAACTCCAATGCCCTGGATCAACTTATCCACACCCCCACCAGGGGTAACAATATCCTAGACCTAGTCATTGCCAACATGAGTGACCAGTGTTCCACACCTGGAAGTCAACTCTCGTTAGTCGATCCGACCATAAGCTAATCACCCTTGATATCCACATCCCACCCACACATTAAAACCACAGTAAAAAATGTCTCCAAAGCCAACTTCATGCTTCTTAACACAGAAGTAATGAACTTCATGACACCCATGCAGATGGACAATACAGTTACAACTGCTGAATCCTACAAATGCACTCTACTTAAGCACTTACATGGTGCATGGATGAAATCTATCCCAGACAGAACCAGGCAGCTATCCTCCAAAAAAAGCAAGCCAATCTGGTGGTCCCCTGTAAACAAACTGTACAACAGAAGGAAGAAAACTGTTGCAAAAGTAAAATCCATGAGTGGAGGCTCCCTGGTCAGCCTCTGATAATAAGCTGAGATCCCTTATAAGATCCTCCAAAGCTAGCTATGAAAATAAATTTGCCAGTAATTCCAAGAACAACCACAAAGCATTCTATAGCTATGTCAAGAATCCCAATGGCAACACTCAGATCTGCTCTGAGTTACAGCACAAAGGCAATTACAGAACCAACTGATGTGCCAACATCCTGGCAGATAGGTTTAGTGCTAACACACTCCCCTCATCCCTAAAAAGGGCCCATATCTATACAGGAAGAATGCAAAGTCCTGTAATCACAACTTCATGGTGAATGCCACTCTCTAAAGCCAAAAACACAGCATCCATGGGACGGACAACATCCCAGGCTGCGTTTTACAATTTCAGAATGAACTGGCTCCCCACTTAAGCACCATGTTCAATAATAGCCTCGCACCAGGCTTTGTGCCCACTGAATGGCGCACAGCAGCAGTTTTGCCACTCCACAAAGGGGCCTGCTGATCCGCAAGAGACTGTAGACCTATTAGCCTAACAAGCCTGTGGCAGCCCTGGTCTGCAAGGCCATGGAGCGTATCATCATGGAACTCATAAACAAAGACATTGGTAACCTCCAGGCTCTGGATCCCACCCAGTTCGGTTTGTGAAAGAGGCAGATCATGCCTCCCTGAACCTGATCGACTTCTTTGAGCTGATCTTAAAGCCGTAGATGAGGTGGGTGGTTCACAGCCTATCTTGACCTCACCAAGGCTTCGACACCATCCCCCATTCTGGAATTATAGCTAAAGTCAATAAACTAGGCATACCAAAATCCCTACGTCACAAGATGGGTTGCCAACTGGCTCACTGACAGAACCCACACTGTAAAAGTTGCAGACTACAAATCTGATGGCCTCAAACCAGTAAGTGGAGTACCACAGGGTCCATCCTGGGACGCTCCCTGTTTAGTATCTACTTCTCTGAAGTACAGGCTAAAACAGAAGGCCTCTGGCTAATGAAGTTCACAGATGACTGCAAACTAGGAGCCATGATCCAAGTCCCCAAATGATGTGAACATCCTACTGAAGGCCTCTCTGAGACAGATGCCTGGTGTCAGAGCCATGGCCTCAAGCTCGAGTGCCAAAAGTGCAGTGTCATCCCCTTTGGTAAAAACTCTGTACCCATGAGCTACCACATAGAGGCAGCAATCTACTTAACACGAATGCGTGATGGACAGCAGGACCAGGTGGGCAGTAGTCTCTCCTTTACAGTAGTCACATCGCCGCAGTAGTCAGGAAGTCCTTCTGCGTATGCACCTCTCATCATAAAGGGTTCCTGCATCCAGGAGAAAAAGCGGTCCTTCGTTCCCCTCTACTGACACTCATTAGACCCATTGTAGGTACAATGCCCTTTTTGGAATGTACCTCACAAGACATCTGCAGCAGCTGGAAGGCCACAAGAGTACCTCACAAAGAAAGTTACTGGACTCAAACAAATGCCCTACACTGGCCGCCTCAAAAACTCAGCTTTACTCCGTAGCATATCGCCTACTCCGGTGATCTACTGCTATATAAAGCTGTGTCAAACCAGAGCTATTGGACATACTACACTAAAGAAATCCCAATCCCTCCGAGCTACACGCTCTGGGACCTAAACATGTCACCACAATAAACAGGACATGCTGGAGGATAGATTCCTATCCAGAGACTTCCCATACTCTGGAACAGGCTGCCATCTATGTCTGTCAAAGTTCTATTATTAGCACTCTTCAAGAAAAATCTTGATGATGGTGGATGGGAAATAGGAAATACACCCAGGGATCGCTTCTGTCTCTCTGCTGGAAGCAGTGGCACAGGAAAATAACTTTCTTAGGGCGTAAGCCGAGGAACCTTGTTGGCTAGGCTTCGTGAGGCCCTTGGACCCGATAGCCTAGTACCTACTATGGTGGCTCTGCTGATATAAAGTGAATATGGAGTTTTTTCTTCTGAATAAACTTAAAGTTCCTTTAAATAAGTCATGCCAGACATAAAATAAATTTTTTAAATGTCTGTGTAATGGCAGTGTTAAGTGTGTGAGTCAGAGGCATCTTACACAACTTCTGGAACCTATTTTAATTTTCAGCTTGCTTGAATTACTCTGATTTTTCTCAGAGCAGCTCTTACCTGTTTAAGAGTAGTTGCAAATGTTCAGCAAAATAACAAAATAACCTAGATGAACTGCTGCAGGCTTGCAATTTTAAAAGGCTGACAGCCTCTGCATTGCTTCCTGATATCAAAACAAAAAAGTTGCTACAGGGGTTCTGGGAATTAGTTGGCTGTACTCCCAGAGCCCATTCAGGTGCCATTTGAAGAAATAACCTAGATGTCTGCTGTACCAAAAGAAGTAGCAAATCTCTTAACACCTTTTAGACTAAAAGCCATGATTTTGTGGTAGTCTGATAAATGTGGTTTATTATGTAGTAAATATTGTTTGTGTAGGGAGCAGGAAATACAAGAATGTTAACAGCATACAGCTGAAGTAGATATAATAATACTGAAAGTGTGTCAAATGACAGTGCTGATGAATTGAATCTAACAGGCTTTTGTAACTGAAGATTGCAAACGGAATACTTCTGCAGCTCTGAACTCAGAACTGTTCTTCCTTCTGTAACTGCAGAACCTAAATGAATTGCACTGTGCTGACATCTGTCTTGAAAGTATCTCTGTTAATACCAGACCTCTGTAAATTTTCTATCCAGTTTTACATGCCTCCTTAAAACATGGCTCCCAAAGCCTTGTACTATCTAAATACATTTTATTATTGCAGGTGCCGGTCTCCAAATTGTTCTTTTATCTATGCAAAGTCTTAACAAAATGTTCTAGATCTGCTCCTATTTATCAGTCTTTTGCGCCTGAAGGTAATTTCACTGAGCTTGTTTGTATCATTCATTTAAACTGTTTTTACCAACGCTACATGTATAAAGTGTGAATATAAAATAAAGATATAGGCCTGGGGCTTTTAATATTTGAATTGCAAATTTCTTTTTTTTTAAGCCTGTTTCAAAAATGAGCAACTTTTTTCAAAAGATTGGTCCATCAACATAGTTGTTTACTGCACTTCCA
>NC_056725.1:19765965-19820950 GCF_019279795.1 Protopterus annectens | reverse complement strand
ATTTTTTTTGTGTGTATGTATATATATATATAGATAGATATATATATATATATATATATATATATATATATATATATACACACACACACACACACACATATATGGTTTTTGATATAGCCTGGTTATTTAGAACGTTAGTTTCCTTTCTGCTTAAGCCCGCGTTTATTAGGGCTTTGTTTTCTTTAGTGTGTGACAATTTAGCCTGTTTAAATTGGAAGGCTCTATCTTTCTCTTTATATATGCTTACTTCAGTGTGTCGTTAAATATAGCCTAGTAAGTTAAAAAGATAATTCTGTTGTTTTTTTTAGGGCATCTTTATCTTACTATAATTATTCTCTGTGAAAATTTGTGGATTGTGAGTTCTTGTAGGTCGTTATGTCTCCGCAGGACAAAGAGAAGTCCAAATCTTGATTTTTAAAAAGTGTCCAAAATGTGGGTAAAAGATGTCCATCACAGACACTCTGAATGCATTTACTGTTTGGGTGAAGTTCACCTTTAGGAAGTCTGCTCAATATGCCACTCCTTTAGTTCTAGGGTGCTGCATGAGAGAAAGAGCAAACTCATAGCAAGAGTTTTGGTAAAATCCTCTTTTCAGGAATCGCTGGATAAGGACAATGCACATGACAAACGATCAAAATCTTCTAAGACATCCTCTGGCTCGTCAGAGCTGAAGAAAAGTCCATCGACCACTAAACCAAAGGTTGAAAAAACATCCACCTCGGCGCCACTGTCTTTGGAGCCGATGATTGTTCTGGTTGGCAAGCGCCAGTCCCCGGTTTTGGAGCTGGTATCTCCTTCCTTGAAATCTCCCATACTGCAGTAGTAGCCTCTTCAGTTTCATCTTCTCGTTCCTCAAGACTTAAGACATGGATGTGGATTGTGTGGTGCAGTGGCTCCTACAGACACAGGCGCTGGCCAGGCTTTTGTCGGGGCCAACCTTTGGGGCTTCGGAACCATCCAAAACCCTCTCTGTTTCTTCCATTCCTCCTCCAACCCTTGAGGTTTTGGAGCTGGAGTGTTCGGAGCTGATGATCGTGGAACCGTCAGAGCTAACACCTGTTCCAGGCCTGTCGGTTCCGACTGCTCAGACTTTCTAGGAGCAGACCCTCACCGGGCAGGTCCAGAGAGGATAGTCGAACCGAGCTTTCGGTTCCGACTTTGACTCTTGGGGCCTCGGCTTGGATGAGTGTGGCATCTACCTCGGGCTTGGAGCCCACTGCTTCAGTGCGGAGGGAGTCGCCTGCCTCTTCGGATTCAGGGGTTCCTTCTCATCAGAGTCAGGGAACTTTTGATGCCATAAGGATAGTATTGTCCCCTCGTGACCCCACATCACCAAGACCAGTAACCTCCTCCACTAATGTGCCTGTGTCTATCTCTGCTTCACAGATCTTACAAAAGTGTAGAGACCTAGAGTCTCAGGATCCCCCATTGGGCGAACCCTGCTTTTCTGAAATCTTACCAGAAGCTCCCAGGAAGACGTTATGAAGAGAAAGCATCTGGATCCCCCACAGGAATGCATCACTTCAGATGCTGACTTAGATGAGTCAGAAGGGTCCCCATGCTCCCCCCTCGGACGATATCTCCTTCGCAGATATCTTGGAAATTCTTAAACAGAGGGGTGGCTGGAAGCCCATTAACCCTACTGATGAGGAGTCAGTCCCCCTGAAGGCTTTCGGGTCTCAACCCTTCACCACTTGGGTGTCTCTGCCTTTTGATGAGCTGCTAGAACTGGTCTCTCAAAAGGCATGGGAGTCCTTGGATACCGTGGAACATGTCCCTCGGAGGACTAATAAATTTATAACTTCACCTAGAACAAGGCCTTTCTAACCAAAGGAGTACCCGTTGATGCCATGGTGGTGGCTGCAGCCACCAAGAAGGAATAGTCAGAAACCTCTGCATCTGTCCATCCTCCTAATAAGGATTCTAGGATCATGGACAGATATGGAAAGCTCATGTTTAGTTCAGCGGCCTTTGTCCTGCGATTGCTGAACTATCTCACGCATTTTACTAAATTGCAGAGAGGTCTCCTAAAGGAGCTCGGAGGTACTCTACAGGGTTCAGTATCTGCAGGGATATCAGATAAAGTAACTTCCCAGCTTGCTACCCTCAGTTCCCTTGTCAACTCTTCCATGCATCTGGTCTTGTATGCAGCTGATGGAATGAGCAGAGCAGCGGGTACAGGATTTGCTGTTAGGAGACATTCCTGGATGGGCTTATGTTCCTTTGCGGAGCCCTTTAAGTCCTCCTTTAACACCCTTTTGATAGTTCATCCCTTTTTGGACCCAAAGTGAAGAAAATTCTTAACAGGAGTGAACAAGACGGAAAGACTCTGTCTGCTGTCGGGAGTCCGTTTTTCCACACCTACTAGACATTATCTTAAAGGTCAGAAAGGAGGAAAGATGTGATTCCCTAAAACTCAAGGAGCCTTTCAGGACACTCTTGGTGAACCCCCTCCAGAGGCAGGGGAGGGGGTAATAATGAAAGATGCCATCCACGCGGCAGAGGGGGTCTGCAGAATCAGGGCAACAGAGATCAGTTTTTTGGGAAGCCCTATCAGTGCTCATGAAAGGAGGCCCGCATGTCCATCTCAGTGGAGGCAGTTGGGGATGCTTATCTTTGTACCCAGATGCCTGGCTAAAAATAACAAAAGACTGTTGGGTATAAAGCATCATATCCAGAGATACTCCATTCCCTTTGCTACCCCCCCCCCCCCTTTATCAAGAAAATACTGGATATTCCACCCAGTCGCAGGGGAACAGGCAACCGTAGAGATTTAAAGGTTGCTGGAAAAGTCATCCAACCAGTCCCAGCAGACCAGAGAGGATCTGGAACTTACACAAGGTTCTTTTTAGTTCCAAAGAAAACAGGGGACTGGAGATCCATTTTGGATCTCAGCAGACTAAACAAATCTGTCAAGAAAACAAAGTTTCCAATTATCACTCTATAGCTGATACTTCCCTTTCTAGGAAAAGACAGTTGGGTGTGTTCGATAGATCTCCAGGATGCGTACTACCACATGAAAATGGCCAGACCATCCAGAGATCATCTGTGCTTTCGGCTGGGGGCCAGTCACTACCAGTTTTGAGCCCTGCCCTTTGGTCTCACTACAACCCCCAGAGTGTTCAAATGCAAGGCATTTGTCACGGCTCACCTGAAACATTTAGGATTCCAGGTGTTTCCATACCTATACAACTGGCTCCTCACTGCCACCACCAGGCATCAACTCATACAAGCAAGGGAAGCAACTTTGAACCTCTGCAGTCAGTTGGGGATTACAATAAATGCAGAGTAATCTGCATTGTCGCCTTCGTGGCATACCGTCTTTATAGGAGCTGATCTAGACACCATTACCATAACTGTAAAACTTCTACCAGAAAGGGTTTGTGCTGTACAAAAACAGGTCCTGAACCTTTTCTTAAAAGAAAAAGCAACAGCTTCAGTGGTGCTCAAATTGTTTGGGACAATGGCTGCATCAATCATTGCCATTTGTCTAGGTCGACTGCATATGTGTATACTGTAATGCTTCCTGTTCACGCAATGGTCCTTCCAAAGAACTTCCAGTGTCACACCAAATCATAATAACGAACTCATGCAAGAAGGACCTCTGGTGGTGGCTGACATCTCATCAAGTAACAATGGGTTGTCCCTTTGTTCTACCCACTCCTATTGCTACAGTGACCACAGACGCTTCCCTGATAAGGTGGGCGGGTATTATCAGGAAAGAACAGCCCAAGGCACATGGAAGGAATACGAGGCTCATCTGCATATCAGTGTCCTGGAGATGAGGTAGTACGTCTGGCGTTGCAGTCCTTTCAAGACTCTCTCTCTAGGGACTGTTGCAGTTCAGACAGACAATGTCAGTGGTCTGGTACATAAACAAGGAAGAACCATATCTTATGCCCTATGTCGAGAGGGCCTGAGAGTATGGCAGTGGGCAATTTCCACCCAGCGCTTTCTGGTAGCAACGCACATCCCGGGCAAGTTTAATGTGATAGCAGACAAACTGAGCAGAGCAATTCTATTGCCTCATGAATGGTCCCTGAAGAAAGAAGTAGCGGAAAGGATATTCTGCAGTTGGGGCCAGCCTTGCTGTGATCTCTTTGCAACTCCAACAAACACGAAATGCAGCAGTTATTTTGCCCTAATCCCCCCTACGGGAGATTCCCCAAGGGACGCCCTTATACACAATTGGCCTCTGGGTCTCCTTTATGCCTTTACCCTTTCCACTGATACCCAAAGTTTTACAAAAAGCCAAGTCTATGGGAAGGACCATCATTTTAATAATCCCTTACTGACCTTGTCAAATTTGGTTCCCCTTTCTACAGCTTCATCTGTTGGAAGAATCTAAGATTCTGGATCCAGTTCCAGATCTTCTGATTCATTCATCAGGGGCTCTTCATCCCGCACTTCACTCCCTCAAATTGACAGCTTGGCTGCTCCAATTCCAAGAATAGCCAGATTTCAGAAACTATCAGCTGCAACTCAACACATTCTAGCATCCTCTCATAAATCATCTACTAGAAAGTTATACCTTAGTAAATGGAAAAGGTTTTTGATTTGGGTGTTTTAAAACAATGTTGACCAGTGTCTGGCTCCTATTTCATTAATTTTAGAGTTAGTTTTTGACCAAACTTTTCAATGAAGGGACAGCTGCAGCAACCATTAGGGTTCAGTTGGCAGCAATTTCTAACTTTCATCTTGGTGATCAGAGGTCTAACATCATGTCACATAGACTTTCTAAAGCCTTTCAGAAGGGTACTGTTCATTTGAGACCACCCATTAAATCTCTGTCAACGCCATGGAACTTAAATTTTGTTCTATCATACATCATCCTACCCCCATTTGAACCAGCCTCATCTTGTGACCTGAAATATCTTTTTTGGAAGACCATATTTCTAGTAGCTGTTACTTCTTTTTGAAGGGTTTCAGAGTAACAGGCCTTGTCCATTAACCCCGTATATTTGATTTTTCATAATGAGTTTCACTTAGGACAAACCCGTCATTTTTACCTACGGTTTGTTCAGAGACAAACCTCAATCAGACTGTAGAATTACCTATTTTTTTTCATAAATACACTAATCAGATGGAACATATGCTACACAAGCTTGATCTCCACAGGCAGCTTTGATTCTATCTACACAGGACCAAGGACATTAGAAAATCAGAACAGCTGTTTGTTTAATTTTCAGATTCAAAGAAAGGTGCTCCGGTAGTAAAAACTACCTTATCAAAATGGTTATCAGACTGCATCTCTTTTACATACAGTTCTGTCCATACCCCATTACATCAGAAGGTAAAGGCCCCCACTCAACTAGGGCCGTATCTGCTGCTTCAGCCTTTGCCCAAACTTCCTATAGACTCCATTTGTGCAGTAGCTACAGTAGATAGAGCCTCCAGGGACAGGCCCTCCTTTGGTTCCACTGTTCTGAGGAATATACTCCCATGAGCCACCCAAGAAAGATGGTGCTTGGGATGCTAACCCATCAGTGAGAATGAAGGTGAGATAGAACAACTGCACATAGAGAAATTATGTACTCACCATAATGTTCTGTGTGAGTTGTTCATCTCGCCTTCATTCTTATGTCCCACCCTCCAACCCCCACCCAACTTGCTTGGGGACCGAGACTTTGAAACAAGGCATGTCTGTATTTGTCCTTATCTGGTATATCCTTTGCTTTTGTCTATTTTGGGACTGGCCAGTTGCCTTAGTTTGCAGCAAACAAGATCTGAGGGAATCACCAGTGCATCATGGGATAGGGAGTAGGCCACGAGCTGGTTGAGGACCTCTAGCTTTTGGATTTGGCCAAGTCGGAGCTGAGGATCAGCTCTAAACCCATCAGTGAGAATGAAGGCTAGATGAACAACTCACATGGAATTTTATGGTGAGTAAATAACTTTCTTTTTCCAGTATTTCAGGTGAGCTATGTCATGCAATTGCAAAACCATTAGCTGGTCTTTTATCTACCAGCAGAGATCTGCTCTGCAGGCATAAGCAGGAAATGACTGAATGGAAACTTTGTGTAATTCCAGCTTTTGTGTAAAATGCACACACTGTTTGGCAGACTAATCTTTTAAACAGTTGTTTCTTGTCATCTGTGTTTGAACGTATGCCACATTTTTCTAGACTTTTTGTTTTAAGGAAAACCCTGAATACATTTTCAAAATACCACACAACTTATTAACTTACAATAAACACATAAAACTATGTACATCTTCAGAAAGCTCTCACTTAGACTGATTGTTGTACATGTCCTCCTGTCCCATTTTCCCTTCCCAGATGTGAAAGATAGCTTGTATGCTTTCAAAAAACATGAACTTTTAGCCCTAAGAAAAAAATGCATTTGCTGTCATGTAATACAACTAAATTATACACTGTTCTGGTAAATGGCTTAAAAGTGTTAATACTACTAGTGAGGCTATCTCTTGTTCATGCCCCTGAAAGACAAACTTTTTTTACTGAATTGCATGCCCTTGTACCTTTAAGTTTTGCATTTCCATCAGAAAAGAATGCCCAGAACCATCAAGATTAATTGCTTGCACTTGCAGCTTGTCTCCATGGAAGCATAGTAATGAGAGACAAAAAAAATTTGCTAACAGCTCTACAGATGCATGAAGGAATCTTGTCAGTTTCACTCAGCACAGAACGGAATGTACAACTGCTTTCGTCTGCAGACCTGTCTTCTACGAACTTTTGCTAATGGAGAAAAACAAGCTTTGCATATGCAAGTAACTTATCACTTCTCATGACTTCCATCGTTTTATCTCCTTTTTCAAGCCTACTTATAAAAACACTTATTTATAGATTAAGACGAGGGCATTAATCCAGATATTCACCTTTACAAAAATAAGAAAAAACATCTCCCCTCTGCGGGTGCACTTTTGTACCCAGCCCCTGCCAGTGGATCACAGTATATTAACTCAAATGCTTTTGTGCAGCATTTTTTCTCCTCTTACATTATAAAGCCTATATCTTTTACAAGTAAAAAAAAGTACTTTTTGTACTTTATATCATAATCACTGACAAGAATTCCCCTACCCCCTGCCTCTACATGTAAAATATCCCCGACTACATATTACACAAAACTGCTTTACTATAAAAGATGCATTTTATATCATGAAATGTTTTTTAAGCACATTTTTTTTTTTACTTGCAGTTACTTTTTTGTTTTTGTGTCCTTCCAAACATTAATGACATAGTAGGGTATGTGTCTGTAGTCTGCCCATAGGTTTAACAAAAGTCTCATCTTTTTCAGCCCCGTTTTCTTGCAAAGCCATGTTTCATAAATGTGATTGATGCTTCATTATTTCACTTTTATTCACTAATTTCAGTGTTACTGATCTTTATGTTCATCACCAAACACCAGACTATGGTTCAAGTCCAAAGTACTCTTGATTCTTCTAGTCAACCCCTGTACCTTTTTTTCTGTCTCAAGGATTTTCCTTTGGGACATTGCAAATGGTTTCACTGGCAGTTTCTCTGTGAGCTTTTGTCCCCTTCTGTTTGATAGCTTACTTTTTGGATAAACGTTTGTATTTCCACTTTAGCCTGTTCTGCATCAAAAAAATGTCTTTTATTGCCCAGGAAAAAAAAATTTCTAAAGAGAGTTGGATGTAGCACTTGCATCTCACACCTACCTCTTGACATTCTCTGATTAATGGGATAAATTTGCTTCTCTTCTGCCTGGTGTTTGTTTGTGTCTTTTGGCTTTTCCCAGTTAGGAGTCGCCACAGCGGAACTCCGGTCCGCTAATGATTGGCAGTTGATTTTTACGTACCGGCTTGCCAGGCCTGACGCACAACCTTCAACGAAGGTATGCCCATTCACGCATGTCTCCACGCAGAAGACGCTCTAGCTGAGAATCGAACCGTACAGCGTCTTACTGTGAGGCGACAACGCTACTGCAGTTTTCCACAAACATGCTTCTTCCAGTTTTTAATACTTTTCCCTTCTGCCACAGTTTGTCAGGATCAACGCTTTCTGCTGGTATGATTGCGACTTTACTAATACAGTCTTGGCTGCGTTCTCATGGCTAAACTGGCGCATAAACTCTTTGTGCCTTTTCAGTTTACAACTCCTGCTGTAGAACACCAGTAGAGCTGCTTAATTGCACTTTAATAAAATTAACAGTCTGTTCCTTCTAGTTTCTTTGGCACAGCAGAAAGTTTTAGGTTTTCTGTGCTCGCTCTAACACCATTTTTTTGGAAACAGCCCTTCTTGAGAAGTGTCATATTTAGCTATCCTTTTCTTCATTTCGACAATTTTTTTTTTTTACACTTTTATCAGTTCAGCTGAATAGCTAGTTAAAGCTTCTTCTATTTTTTCCATCCTTTTGTTGTTGAGTTGATAAACTCCTTCTGTATTTCATTTAGTTTAATCACTTCTGATTGGTTTATTTTTCCTCTAAATTACTGGAAGCCATCACTTGTACCAAAGCTAAAGCTTGAACTGCGTTTTTCTCTTCACCTTTTCTAGTTGATTTTCTTTCAGGTTTTCTAAAAAATTTTTCTTTGGTATCCAGGCAATGTACTTACTGGCCAGCAACTGAATTTTGCTCAAGCTGGCAGAATTGCTAGCTCTTATGTCTCAGTTTTTTTTTTTCACACTGGGCTGTTGATCAGTTGACAGTCATCTTGAAAGAAGCTGTAGTAAGGCCTTAAGTTTAATTCTGTTGGCTGACAAAAAGAAATTACTAGAAAATGGAAATCCAAGTCTAAACCAATTGTATAGGTAGTACTTAATATTATAAAAGAGTTAAAAGAACTAGAAGATAGACCTTTAGAAAAGGGAAGGTGGAAATTGTGGAAACAATACATTTAGAATAATGTTCAGTATGAGGGGAGTGATGTTGAAGAGAAGGCTGGAAGTTAATTTAAGTAATGTTGGATTAATGATGGTTACAAAGAAAGTAAGTGGCATTCGTTAGGTGAAATGCATTTTATAAGTGCTGGATAAAGTGAATAATTATAGGAACACTGGCCAATCGGACAATAATGCTAATTGGTCCTTTATGCACTACGTAGAATGGTATTAAAAGTTAAGTCACTGAGCGTGACAGTATTTATAAAAGTTCTTTAAATAAAGCCACAATTGCATGTAAGATCAGCCTGCCAAATAGACCCTCCAAACAGATCAACATTAATAAAAGGTTTTTGTTGCGGTTATCAGTCTCCGAAGTCTCTTCCTTCCCTTTTCTGTTTATCAGCCTGCCAAATAATGTGTGTATGTAAGCTGGAAACATATATTCAAAAACTAATGTAGAATAGTTCATAGGTTAGTACTAGGCTAACAGCCCTTGCGAGCCATTTTAAATGTAGTCAATTATCTCCTGCGAGACTCAAACCCTGTACCTTCTGTTTGTAAGGCAAACATTTTAACCATTAGACCACCCTCCCAACCCCTATATATATATATGTAAGTAATGGTATCTTATCGTAATGACTGGCTTACCATTCATATCATGAACTGTGAATGGAATTTTAGTTATGGACAAGAAGCAGAGTGTATTAAATTATATTAAGAACTGTAGGCTACAAATAGTATTACAGAAGACATGTTTAAAGTATGTGAATTTGGCAAAGAAAGAATTTCATAATGGAAAGGAAAATAGGGGAGGGAATAATACTGATTGCAGTAGGGGCTCCAGTAGTAATAGAGCTAAAGAAGAAAGACAAGTGGTATTTTTTGCAGTGATTACATAAAACTGCTATTAAGGAGCTTAAGAAAGAGTTGTGGGAGAGTCAGCTTTACAGCAGGGAATGTTATTTGTGAATTGGCACCTGAATCTGATATGCAAGAGTAAAGATGCAATGGGGATATAGAATGGAAAATGTAACAAAAAATGGTAGATTTCTGAAATGCATGTTATATTGTGAAAAATTAAATCATGGTTATGCTACAAGGAGTGGGTATCAGTTATGAAAGCATTACAATGAGGATGTTGTAAATCTTTAAAAAATAAGGTTCCCACTTATCCAACAAATTCTAGAAGGTTTAAGATTTTTGCATGGAAATAGTGTTGGTAGTGTGTAAATACTGTTTCTACCTCCGTTTCTTGAACACCTTACACATGTTCATCAAAAAATTACCTCAAGTTTACTTGGACTATAAAAAGAGGAATAATAGGAATTTTTATACTCCAAATAAACTTCAGAGAATTTTTCTACAGGTAGACTGATTGTTGGAGGTGTGATAAAGATGGGGACATGTGGGAGCATGCTTTTTCTGAATGCAATTAGTTGGTAGATTTTAAAAACTCCCTACCGGGCTTATTGTAACTAAGGGAACTATACAAGTTATTCATTTGAGCTGGGACTAGACATAAGTAAGAGCTGCTTATGTTTTGTGCTCTTGGCTGCCAAAAAAGCGATTACTGGAAAATACAAATCAAAATGTATGCCAACTGTAATTGAAGTATTGAATGTTGGAGATAAAAGAAGTGGACATGAGGTCTTCAGAAAAAGATCTGAGCAAATTACATAGAAATGGAATTTGTGGGAACAATGCATACAGAATCATTTTTAGCAGCAGGAGTTGGGTTTAAAGGAAGGCAGGCACCAAGCAATTGATGTAATATTTCAATGAATGGTAGTCGTAAAGAAAAAAAATATGTATAAAATGTATAGTGCATGAAGAATTAATATCATTGGGGTTTTTTTCTATTAATACATGTATGCCTTTGTCTTAAGTGAGAATTTAATAAATGTGTGCTTTAAAAAAAAGAAAATTGAGGAAAGCACAGTTCATGCTGGAAAAAATTGAACAATAATCTAGCAGTTGATTTTTTTATGCATACAAATTTCAAAGGCTGATGGAACTGAAGACCATTTCATCGAATTTTTGGAGTTTAGCCTTAGTACATGAATCTAGAACCAACTATTTATGTAGGTTAAGCCTTTTTGGAGGATGGCCGAGTCATTTGGGGATTCAATGACTTTGCCCAGTCGTCAGCAAACTTGGTCAATGAAAGACCATTAATGTTAGCTTTGAGAATTAGATGCCAAACGAGTGGTTTCATCAACAGTTCGTATGGTACTCGACTGGTCGATTTGTGGAAGTGGTTACCCCTTTCTTGGCTTCCTCTGTCCTACCTGTGAGCCAGTTGGCAATCCAGCAGGTGATATAGTTTTTTTCTTTCCCCCTAATTTATTAAGCTTTTCTACAATGCATGAGTAGGGTATTGCATCAAAAGCTCTGGTCTGGTCTAGGTAGGTGGAGGTGTGTACCATCTTGCCTTCTATTGCTTTGGTGACTCTTTCTAAAAGTCCACTAGATTAAGTAAGGATGACCTGCCTTTGTCAAAATCAAACTGGGATGGATCCAGTGTTTGGAGGTTCCCTATGTCCTTCTGTAAGTTTTTCCATGGCTTGACATATGAGGTTGATCAGACTTATGGGTCTGTAGTTTCCCAGGTTAGTACATGGTTCTCCCTTGAGCAAGGGTGTGATGTTTGTTGTCCTCCATTCACTTGGTATGAAATCTGTTTGGAGGCTGAGGTTAAACTATGTTAGTGAAATTGATAAGTCATCCTTCATGCTATTCAGGATACATCCAGGGATATTTTCAGGACCTATACATGCAGTATTTCTGGCTTTTGAGAGACCTTCCAGGGCTTGGTCCTGTGTTTTAGTTCTGTCTCTCAACATAACTAATTTCCTCTATCATTTTAGATGGGTTTTACTATGGCTGCATCTTTGATTTCACATAGAATATTAGTAAGGCTGATGGGTGTAAAATTGTTTGGGTCTGCTGTGACAATCCGCATCCAACCCCCCTTTTGTGGATTGTCACCTTTAGAGACTGTTGCTGATGGTCATGGATGAATCCACATGCTAGCATGTTGTTTAACATGAATGACAGTGGTAACTTCACCCAAATACTACTATAATTGACTCTTAAAGACAGTAGTCTTTCACATTCCCAGAAAATATGAGCTTACAGATCTTATAACATGTTTATACACCTCCAGCAGTCTCTTAACGTACCAGAAGAGATTTTGGGCAACCTAGTAGGACTAAAGTGTTTGTTCAAACATTTAAAAGCAAAATACCTCCTTGACCACATAGAATATGGTGGGCGTTCACATATCTGGCCCTAGAGACACTGTGATAACACTCTCCCCATGACTCTAGACCAATTAGTTTCGAGTTCCCTCCCAATAGATACTCTTATTTCTTATGTAAGATGCAGTATTTACCACTTGCAACCTTATCAGGGCAGCACTCAATCAACCTTGCTTCCTGCTAAATTTGTTCTAATTCTGGAGCAACCTATCCTTGAGTTTAGTGGCTATTACTTGCTCTTATTCCCCATCCGACACAGCAACAAATTTATGGTCTCTAACACCTAGTCTGTATATTTTCACATAAGAAACACTGAAGCTGTGTATATTTACTCCTACTATTTTTATTTCCCAGTGTTCCTCTCAACTGTTGATTATTTTGCCTCACATCTTTCACCTGTCCCACTGTAAAATTTTTGATTTTCTGGTAAATCACAGAAGATTGCATTTAGTCAATAATACCAGACATTAGTTTCTCACTGTTTATTGTTCTAAAAATACATGTTGTTCCATTAACTTTTTAAGTGAATTAGAGAAATATATTTAGAAGGAGTCCTTGATTTGGGCTTTGTCACAGATTCTTGAGCAAAGTTCTGGAGAGCCATGCTCAGTAGCTATCTAACTAACCCTTCATATGTCAATACTTTTGTTGTCTCTGAAAGATTATCTTTATCTGGCAAAAGAAAATTCCTCCACCCTCCCACTGGCAGTTTGTTTATTGTCCAAATACAAGTTCCTTAACCCTACTAAACTAGTTCAGTTGTTCTTGGGGGAACAAAAATGGATTTACTCTAGCTGTGACAGCAAGATGGCCTCCCCTACCTCTCCATCTGTTCACCTCTGCTTTGGCCTCCACAATCAAACTCTCAATTGAGCCACCCACCAACAATGGAAACTATAATGGACCTTAATTATAGGTTCATAGATTAAAACTAGTCTAGCTGCCCTTGTGGGCTGTTTTAAGCCTAGCCAATTAATGCATTTGAGAATCAAGCCCTACACTTTGTATCTGTAGGGTAACCACCCTAACCATTATATCAATCTCCCAAAGGAGTAAAACCTTATCCCACGATACTCTAGGAGACTCGCCATTACATAAAAAGGGTTTCATCCTCTGTTTTATTTTACAAGGAAAAGTCTTTCCTTGGAGAACCCAAATTGCCAGAAAAGCAAACAGTAGGTTAGGAGTGATAAATATTTGTAAAGCTTGAACTGTCTGATAGAAGTCTATGTTCTGACATTCTGCAGGTCACAAATATCTCCCAACACTTAGTTTTGATCCTCTGATAATAAATCTCTGTAGAGTCCCAGATGATCTTTGTATTTCACTGTTGCAGTCATCACACTTGGCTTATCTGCCTACAGGCAGCCCTCAGTCGGCCCGAAAACCAGAGTCTTGGGATTTCTGCATCGGATGTTGTCGCCTCTTCCATGATGTCGGGTAATCAGGGGTATAAAACATGCAGCCAACGCCATTACATCAGCTTTTCTTGCCTCGCGATAGCCCGATACAAAAGCAGTTTGCAAGTGCTGGTCGGCCGCTACCTGAAATTTTCATTTTTCAAGTTTCAAACCTGAAGTCTTCTTAAAGCTAAGTACCCCATTGGGGATCCTTTTTTTTTGCTCTAACCTATGTTAGAAAAAGATAACAATTGTCTTGCCTGTGGAAGGCAAGTACCTCACAGAAAGTTTTATTCTTACTGTATCACCTGTTTAGGCTCAGACCATAACATTCCTCGCTGTCGGTTTTGTGCCTTATTCAAAGCCCGAACTATTCATCGTCGGGCTATCTTTGTCGCTAAATTCCTTCGCCCTCGTTCTCTGTATTCCGAAATGGCTTCGTTAAGCCATCCAACTACCAATCTTCAGAAAAAACGTAAGGATAAAGACAGAGACAGACCGCATAGGTCCAAAACTGCCGACGATGCTTCCATTAAGCTAGTCGCCAGTCCGCCGGTACTCAGTGAGGCGTTTTTGCAGCTTCTGATACCTGTTTCTACAGATTCGCAGGCCTCTACTGAGACCCATTCGGAGTCCGGTATGCTGCAAGATGCTTGACTATGGAACCTGCGGATGTCTCTACCTTGGATGGGTCCAGAGCCGCTGTGCAGGCACCAGCTTCTGAGGGTGTATTCAGGCCTTCCGATGTTCGTATTAAACCAACTACTTTGATTTTGACTAAAACTACCGAATTTCTCAGGCTCAGAGTTCGCAATATGCCTAGCAAACCGACGACCAAAGTGCATTCTCAAGCTCTCATGCCTCAGAAACAAATGCTTGGAATGGCTGAAGACCTTTTTACTTTAATTAGAATCCAGCCTTCCCCTCTAAAAAAACAAAGAATTGATTTTCCTTCTGATTCTACAGACCATGAGTCCAATGACTCTGACCCCTTTGATTACCAGGACATACCCTTTATCCACCTATGGGGATTCAGATGCAGAGTATTCCATTCCCTCTGCCTCCTCTCCAGAGGACTTTTCTTTCAGTGAAACCTTGCATACCCTATGAGAGCATTTCTGCTGGGAATGCCAGGACTACCCTCAGTCAAAAAAGACTCTGGGAATGTTTAGACTTGCCTCAGCACAGGCTTCTGGCTATACCCCCTGTCCTAGATATTGATTGTAGATGATGTCTTTATGGAATCAAGTCTTACCCCTGATACTTTACCTCCAGCTTCTAGAAAGCCTGGCAGGTACTACAGAGTACTTGACTCTCACAAATTTCTCTTGAAAAATCCTACTGCAGATCCAGAGGCCATTTCCCAGGCACCTAAAGGTATTAAGGCTACTGCAGTCAAAAACCCTACCCCTTCGGACAGGGATTCTAGGGCTTTAGACAGATGGGGTAAGAAGGTATATACCTCTGCAACTCTTGCCATCAGGGCTTTAAATTGTCAGTTTCATATGTTGAAGTACCAGCAGCATATTATGGAATTAATTAAACAAAAAAATGTTGTTGATTCCTGATTGTGAAGAAAATAAAGATTTACAAGAGTTAATGCATTCTGCTAACCAAGTTGGTAAACATACCTTGCAGTGTGGTTTTGATGCCTTAGAAGCATCTTGCACGGCTGCTGTCACTGGGTCTTTTCTGAGAAGGCATGCTTGGCTGAAGGAACAAATCTTGCTAGACCATATCAAAGCAAAATTACTAGATGTTCCATTACATCAAGAATGGTTGTTTGGCACACAAGCAGAAGTAGTTCTTAAAAAGATGTAGGAAAAAGCTGAATCTATGCAAACTATTAAAGATTTCTTACAGGTACAGCCACCTAGATTCAGTAGGCATTGGTCTTTGAAGAACTGGTCCTTTCCATTCCCTCCCAAGGCTTCTCAGTCCAAACGCAGGGGCAACAGACCACAAAGACTACAGTCTCAGGGTATACGCAGATCTAAACAATGGAGTGCTCCCACCTCAAAAGCAGGGAGTGGTAAGCCACCCTCTTAGGGAAAAAGTTCACTATGACTTCTCCTGCATCCTTCCCAGCCATGCCCAAGTACTTGCACCCCTAGGAGGAAAACACGGCCTCCATGCAAAAAACTGGGAATACATTACCCAGGACCGTTGGGTCTTAAACATTGTATCCCAGGGATACAGATTCTACTTCCATTCACTGCCAACCCCAAGCGGATTGCCAGACCTTCCCCCAAACCAGTTCCAGGACAACTCTTGATAGACAGACAACACCGCAGTCATGTGGTACATAAACAGGCAGGGAGGAACTCATTCCTACCCACTCTGCAGGATAGCCATGGCTCTGTGGAACACAGCCTTGAGCAACCAAGTGCACCTTCAAGCTCACTTTCTGCCAGGCAAACAAAATTCACTGGCAGATGACTTAAGCAGAAATCTAATGGACCCGCACGAGTGGAAACTGGAACCCAGTTCATTCAAACTTCTAATCCACAGGTGGGGGACACCAGAAGTGGACCTCTGATTTCCCCCCAGACCCATCAATTGAGCAAATTTTGCACCAGAACTCCCCAGAGCCAAGCATGGAAAGTGGATGCCCTATAATTTACATGGGAAAACCTCTCAATCTATGCCTTACCCCCTGCGCTCCTCCTCTCGAAAGTACTACTCAAGATCAAACAAGACAGGCCAAGGGCAATCCTTATTGCACCAGACTGGCCACGCCAGCACTGGTACCCACTTTTGCGCAGTCTGACAACAGTGCTACCCTGGCATCTGCATCAGACCCCCTCTTTGCTGTCCCAGCAGGAGGGCCAGATTTTGCATCCTCAGCTGCAAACCCTGAACCTTGCAGCCTGGCTTATTCCCTGAATACATCACCAGCAACCCTCAGCAAACAGGTGCTGGATGTCATCCTTGAGGCCAGGAGGCCTAGTACTAGGAAATACTATTCAGAAAAGTGGAAAAGGTACTGTTCTTGGAGTCAGTCTCAGGGGAAAGGACACAGCCATGCCCACCTTACCTCAAATCCTAGATTATCTAGCAGAGCTGCTCCACAAAGGCCTATCCTTCTCATCCATTAAGATTCATGCCTCTGTTGTCTCAGCTCATTACCATACTGAGCAACCCCTCTTCTCTCATCCTCTTGTCAAACAGTTCCTGTGAGGAGCTAACAATCATAGACCCCCGAGGAGAGCTCCCACTCCTTCCTGGGACCTTAACTTTGTACTTAAGAAGCTCACGCTTTCCCTTTTTCAGCCTGCTGCTACAGCAGAGTTAAATTCCCCTCATGTAAAACAGCCCTACTTCTAGCCATCACTTCAGCAAGAAGAGTGTCTGAGTTACCGGCCCTTATGGCTGTGGACACCTTCATTAATCTTCCATGCGGACAGGGTTTCCCTCAGGACTAATCTATCATTTATGCCCAAGGTGGTATCCAGTGTGGCTTTAAACCAATCCATCCATTTATCAACCTTTTTTTCCTAATCCTCAGAATAAAGGGGAAAGGATCCTGCACTCCTTGGACATGCACAGACAGCTTAGGGTCTACCTTGACAGGACTAAACCGTTCAGAAAATCTGACCAGCTGCTAGTCAGCTTTGCTACAGGGGCAGAGGGCAAGGCCATTTCAAAGCAAACCATCTCCAAATGGATAGCACACTGTATCCATTTCTGCTACAAGCATCATGGAAAACCTACCCACAGGAGATCAGAACCCATTCCACTAGGGCTACCTCAACCTCTACTGCATTTCTCAGGGGAGTCCCTACCAGGGCCATCCTGGAAGCTGCAACCTGGAGTTCAGTACACACCTTCACCAAGCATTACCACTTACCTATCTTTTCTAACTCCAGAGCTGGATTTGCTACAGCAGTCTTACAAGGCCTACTAGCCAGCCCTAATACGTCTTGACTGCCTCCACCCTTCCTCAGCTTTGGGAATCAACCCAAGTGTGATGACTGCAGCAGTGAAACATGAAGAACATAGTACAGTTGTGTACACTTACCATAAATGTAGATGTTTGAGTGTATTCACTGTTGCAGTCCTGGTTACCCTCCCTCCAGCCCCCCTGACTTTTCTGTACTTTCTACCTATCCTCTTTTTTGGCCATATCTTATGGCAGTGGCATTTACTTTTTACTGGAGGTGAGCCATACCATGTAATTGCTTCCTATTTTGGGGGCTCCTGACATCTGGGGCAAGAAAAACTGATGTAATAGCATCGGCTGCATGTTTTATACCCCTGACGACCTGACGTCATGGAAGAGGCGACAGCATCCAACGCAGAAATCCTAAGACTCTGGTATTCGGGCCGACTGAGGGCCACCTGCAGGTAGATAACCCAATTGTGATGACTGCAACAGTGAATACACTTGAACGTCTACATTTAGGGTAAGTGTACACAACTGTACTTTCTTGGAGCCAAGTAAACTCCCAGGGATTTTACATTGTCCTTGTCCCAAAGATAGAGAAGCCCATCTCTCTTCTCCTGATTTGAGGCATAATTTATGCCTATTTCTTGTGATTTGATGAAATTTTCCTTATGTATTGGCAGCTTACCAAAGTTCAAGATTTCAAAGGACCTTACTAAGTGTTGCTCTGGGTCCCACCCAAGATGTAATAGTAAATCATTGATGTACAGCAGTAGTGCTGTGCTGACCCATCGTAAATGCATCAATATCAGTATGTCTTAATGCTGTAGCTAGATGCTCCTTGTAGAACTCAAATGGGAGAAAAGAGAGCAAACTATTGTAAGCTAAAGATGAGCAAGAGCTTGAAATTGACTGTTATTCTTGCATTTGCCCCCAGTTAAATATTTCTGGAAAACCATATAAAATTCCAAAGGAAATTGCCTAAGTGTATGATTTCGTTACTGTTCAGTTTGAGGGTTTTTTGCCAACCGGGATGGCCATTGACAAAGGCTGACCTCATCCAAGACTGGACTAGACCGTTAAGAAGAGAAGGTAAACACTTGCACCACACCACACTCATCACATAGTCCCTCAAAATGTACACCACCAAAACAAACGCACACAAAACACACACCTACATTCGTGGAGGCTGTCAAAAAAAATCTACCCAAGCAACAGGGACCTCCAAAACAGAAATGCAAGCAACCTCCACCCCCCAACATAACCCAAATGACACACAGCCCACAAACTCAGTGTGCCACTCAACCACAGCCCATAAGGCAGAACAACGTACCCAACACTCTAGTCATAGGTGAATCTGTAGTCAGGCACACTGATGTTCCACTCACCAGGCTAAACAAGGAGAAAGTTAGTTATTGTCAGCTGCCTGTCAGGTGCCAGGATCCGCCACATAATGCATACACTCAGGTCATTCCACAATAAGTACAAATATGATTCTGTCATTGTCCATGTTGGTGTGAATGGCCTGAGACGTACCTCCCAGGATTACATGAAAAGAGACATGGAGGAGCTCTCCGATCTTGTAGCCCAGGCAGGTATGACCCTAGCCCTGAGTAGCATCCTGCCATCACCCAGAATGATACCACAGTACAAGGACAAAATGATTGACTTCAACAATTGGCTAAGCTTCTGGTACCATTCTAAGGGGATCCAGTATCTGTCTGCCTGGGATGACATGCTCGACAAACCACAATGTTCTTTGTGTTTCACTGTTGCAGTCATTACATTTGGGTAATCTGCTGGCAGGTTGCCCTCTGTCGGCCTGAATATCAAAGTCTTGGGTCCTGCGTCAGTTGCTGTCTCCTCTTCCATGACATCAGGTCGTCAGGGGTATAAAACATTCAACTGACACTGCCCGAAGCAGAAGCAGTTCGCAAGTGCCGGTCAGCCGACTCCTGAAATTTTCACTTTCGAGTTTTAGAACGAAAGTCTTCAATTAAAGCTAAGTACCCCATTGGGGAAACTTTTTCTTGCTCCTTACCGATGTCAGTAAAAGTTAATAATTGCATTACTTGTGGGAAGCAAATACCTCATAAGGATTTCCATTTGTACTGTATTTCTTGCTTAGGCCCAGATCATAACGTGCCTTGCTGTCGGTTTTGTGCTAGATTTAACCAACGCACTATTAAGCGTCTGTATATCTTTGCTTCAAAATATTTTGGAAACAGATTTAACTACCCTGAAATGTTGTCAGATAGCAATCCGACTACCGGAGTTCACAAAGAAGAGAACAGAGACAGACTGTTGAGGTCCAAAACCGACGACGAAGCTTCTCCTAAGCCAGTCGCCGGTTCGACTGTGCTCAGTGAGGCGCTTTCGCAGCCCCTGATACCCGCGACTTTTGAGTCGCAGGCCTCTACCGACACACATGTGGAGTCCAGCATGCCGCGAGATTCTCAAGAGTATTGTACCCACGGATGTCTCTCTCTTGGATGGGTCCGGAGCCGCAGAGCAGGCACCGGCTTCTGAGGGTGTTTTCAGGCCTCAGCATTCTATATAAAACCGACGTCAGCTTCAAAAACAAAGACAAAAGCAACTTCTAAGGCTAAAAAAACGATGCATGAGCCACATGCTCAGGCCTCTATGCCCAAAAAAACAGATGATCAAAAAGGCTGAAGACTTAATTACCTTGATCATGGGTTCCCAAACCCCCCCCCCCCCCGATAAGAGGCCTAGGCAAGACACTGATTATGAATCTTCAGATCAGGTTTCTATTTCTTCTGATCAGGAATTTTCTATACCACCCTGTGAGGATTCAGATGCAGAGGAATCCATCCCATCTGCATCTCCTCCTGAAGATTATTCTTTTGGAGAAACCTTGCATACTTTGAGGGATCATTTTCATTGGGAGAGTCAAGATTTCTCAGAATCAAAAAAGAGGCTTAGGGATTTCCTCCTTCCTCATCATAGGCCTTTGGCCATACCTCCTGTATTAGACATTGTTGATGATGTGTTTTCAGAATCAAGCATGGCTCCAGATTCCCTACCTCCGGCTCCTAGCAAGCCAGACCGATATTACAGGGTTCCTGACTCCTACAAATTTTTATTCAAAAATCCTGCTGCTGACCCTGAAACTATCTCACAGGGTCCCAAAGGTGTAAAGGCCTCAACAGCTAAGAATCCTACCCCCACTGATAGAGATTCCAGGGCGCTGGATAGATGGGGCAAGAAGGTTTTATACGTCTGCAACCTTGGCAATTAGGGCCTTAAACTGCTAGTTTCATATGCTTAAATATCAACAGCATGTTATGGGATTATTGAAACAGAAAATGATGTTGATTTCTGAATGTGTGGAAAATAAAGAATTACAGGAATTATTGCATGCAGCAGAACAGGTTGGAAAGCATACTTTTCAATGTAGTTTTGATTCCTTGGAGGCCTCCTGCATGGCCGCAGTTACTGGATCTGTGATTAGAAGGCATGCCTGGCTCAAGGGGCAAAATCTGCCTGATCATGTTAAAGCTAAATTGTTGGATGCACCTTTACAGCATGATACTCTATTTGGTGGTAAGGCAGAAGAGGTTTTAAAGAAAATGGAAGACAAAGCTAAGTCTATGCAAACTGTAAAAGACTTCTTACAAGTGCAGCCACCCAGATTCAGTAGACACTGGCCTACAAAAAAATGGTCCTTTCCTGTGTTCGACAGAGCCTCACGGAGCAAATCCAGGCACTCAAAAGGCTCTAGATACCAATCACAGGGTTCTTACAGGTCAAAGCAATGAGGTGCCTCTACCTCCAAATCTGGAGGAAACAAAGCACAACCCTACAGTAAACAGTCTCAATGACTTCCCTCTGCCATCACCAAGCACTTATCTTTTGGCAGCCCCCTTAGGGGGAAAACTAGCACTTCATGCTCAAAATTGGCAGTTAATAACCCAGGACAAGTGGGTATTAAACATAGTATCCCAGGGATACAGATTTCATTTCCATACCTTGCCAATTCCAAACGGTTGGCCAGATCTGCAACAAAATCAATGGGCAGAGGCACAGAAACAAGTTAGGACCCTCATGGGTTTGGAGGCTATTTAGCCAGTACCAGAATGGGGAAAAAGGACAAGGGTTTTACTCGACTGTTCTTGGTACCCAGAAAAGACTAGGCCTGGTGCCCAATATTGGATTTATCAATTTTGAACACATTCTTGGACATGCAACAGCTTCTGCCCATGCTGGGCAAGAATGCTTGGCTAGTGACTCTAGACTTAAGAGGCATACCTGCATATCCCAATAAGGGAATCGTGCAGAAGATACCTCCGCTTCAAGGCTGGTTTTATGCATTACCAATTCTCTGCACTGCCCTTTGGCTTATCTACTGCACCCAAGGTCTTTACAAAGTGCCTGGCACCAATAATTGCATTTTGCAGACAAAGAAGCATACAAATATATCCTTACTTGGACGACTGTCTCATTCAAGCAGAAAACAAGGATATTCTTCTTCAGCATCTGGCGTTTGTAAAAAGGCTTCTAACATGCCTAGGGTACACAATAAACGAAAAGAAATCACAGCTGGTACCCTCTCAAAAGATTACATTCCTGGGTGCAAGCTTGAGTACAACTGCCCAGATGGCTTACCCTATGCCAAACAAATCTAGGCAACTGACTATTTACTTCAAACAGATGGCAACACAAACCCATTTATCTGCAAGACAAATTCTGCAGGCTTTGGTGTTCATGGCATCCTGCATTCTACTAATTCCATATGCAAGACCGCATATGAGGAAACTACAGTGGTATCTAAAAAGTTTATGGAGTCATCATTGTCACAGTCTGGAAACAATGATTCCTCTCATTCCCTGCTACACCAGGAGTTTCTTTGGTGGGCAGAGACATGTCAGCAGAACATGGGACAGTCTTTCACTCTACCCCCTGCCAATCAAACCCTAACTACAGACGCATCAGACCATGCTTGGGGGGCCCACGTGGCAGGGAGATGCATTCAGGGCATATGGAGCCCAAAACAAATGCATCTGCATATCAACCAGAAAGAGATGTTAGCTGTTCAGAATGCCTTGACAGCCTTCAAGGACTTACTTCATCCAGGACAACTACTGATAAAGACGGACAACACCACAGTTATGTGGTACATAATCAAGCAGGGTTGTACACATTCCTACCCCATTTGCAGACTAGCCATGGCATTGTGGGACACAGCATTGACTTACCAAGTTCATCTTCAAGCTCAATTCCTGCCAGGAAAACAAAATACTCTAGCAGATGACCTAAACAGAAATCTCATGCACCCGCATGAGTGGAAACTGGATCCACAAGTCTTCAGCATGATAACGGAGAAATGGGGGAGCCCGAACATAGATCTATTTGCCTCTCCCCAGAATTATCAACTGGACAAATTCTGCACAGGGACTTATCACAGACAAGCATGGAAAGTGGATGCCCTATCCTTCAGTTGGAAAAACCTATCAGTCTACGCCTTTCCTCCTCTGCCTCTTTTTCCCAAGGTCTTACTAAAGGTCAGACAGGAAAAAACAAAAAGTGATCCTAATTGCCCCGGACTGGCCTCACCAGCACTGGTACCCAATTCTAAGGAATATGTCTCAACTCCCTCCTTGGTACTTGCCTCAAATGCCTCATCTACTGTCTCAGCAGAACAATCAAATTCTCCACAATCCGCTTCAAACTCTGAACCTGGCAGCATGGCTTATCATGTAATTATTCAAACACCTCTCAGTAAATCTGTGATGGATGTCATTTTGGAAGCCAGAAGGCCTAGTACTAGAAAATTTTATGCTGATAAATGGAAGACTGACACAGCAAAGCCAAATATTCCTCAGATTTTACAATACTTGACTGAGATGCTTGACAAGGGCCTATCTTTTTCATCAATAAAAATCCGTGCCTATGCCATCTTGGCTCATTACATCTTTTCTCATCCTCTGCTAAAACAGTATCTTAGAGGGGCCAAAAATTTAAGGCCTCCCAGAAGATCACCAACTCCTGCATGGGACCTCAATTTTGTGTTGGAAATGCATCCATTTGAACCAGCAGCTACTGCAGATATAAAGTTTTTATCTTGGAAAACAGTTTTCCTTCTGGCAATCACTTCAGCAAGAAGGGTTTCAGAACTACAGGCCCTCATGGCTGTGGAGCCTTTTATTACATTTCACCCGGACAGGGTGTCCCTCAGGACCAATCCTTCCTTTATGCCTAAGGTGGTATCCAGTGTGGCTCTTAACCAAACTGTTCACCTGCCAACTTTTTACCCAAGCCCGCAGAACAAGGGGGAGCGGATTCTGCATTCCTTGGACGTACACAGACAACTAAGATTCTACTGAAACAGGACCAAATCTCTAAGAAAGTCTGAGCAGCTACTGGTGGCATATGCTGCAGGATCAGAGGGAAAGGCTATTTCAAAGCAAACTATTTCAAAGTGGATAAGCCACTGCATTTGTTTCTGCTGTTTGCATCGTGGTAAACCGGTGCCCAAGGGAATCAGGTCACATTCCACCAGGGCTGCATCTACCTCAGCAGCTTTTCTCAGAGGGGTGCCAACCAAAGACATTCTAGAAGCTGCTACTTGGAGCTCTGTTCATACTTTTACAAAGCATTATCATTTACCTCTCTTCTCTAAGTCCAGGGCAGGATTTGCCACTGCAGTTCTGCAGGGCCTTATAGCCGCTTCTAATGCTGTTTAGTTCCAGCCTCCCACCTATAGCTTTGGGATTCTACCCAAATGTAATGACTGCAACAGTGAAACACGAAGAACATAGTACAGTTGTTTACATTTACCATAAATGTGGATGTTCGAGTGTATTCACTGTTGCAGTCCAGGTTACCCACCTGCCCATCCCCCTTTTCTCTAGAACTTTTCTTTCCTTCACTATATTCTACAGCCTTTGTGGTGTATTTGCTTTTAGATGAAGGTAAGTGTTATGTTGTTACAATTGTTTATATGTGTGTGTGTGTGTATATATATGTATATATATATATATGTGTGTATGTGTATGGGGCAAGAAAAACTAAAGTAAATGGCGTCGGCTGCATGTTTTATACCCCTGACGACCTGACGTCATGGAAGAGGAGACAGCAACAGGCGCAGGACCCAAGACTTTGATATTCAGGCCGACTGAGGGCAACCTGCCAGCAGATTATCCAAATGTAATGACTGCAACAGTGAAGACACTCGAGCATCTACATTTATGGTAAGTGTACACAACTGTACTATGCTTTGTCAGAGATGGTCTGCACCTGTCGCCCTTGGGATTCCGGATACTGGCTAAGGCTCTGGCTACCCTTATAGTGCCTTTTTTAGGCAAGATTCAAATGACAAATTCACCACCGTATCTGGTACAAGCAAGCAAAATCTGAGGGTAATGCTACTTAATGCTAGAAGTCAAAACCTCAAAATGCACTCGCTTCTTAAAATGGAGAACATCGACATCTGTGCAGTGACAGAGACCTGGTTCAAGGCTCCAGAGAGCACCCCTGCATTACCAGGCTATAATTCATACCACACCTTTCGGCCACCTAACCTGGACCGAAGCAATAAAGGCGGAGGCGTGTCCATATTCATTAAGGATATTCACACCTCCAGGCTAGTTGCTCAGCATAATGCATCCGAGATTATCCAAGTGCAACTAACACTGGGAAAAGACCGCAATCCAAATTGTAGCTTGCTACAGATCCCCCACCATGCCCCAGGAGTCCCACTTCTCATTTCTTGATACACTGGAAAATATTAGGGTACAACCTAACACCCTAATAATGGGTGATTTCAACTACCCCACCATTAACTGGGAAAACTACTCGTGTACCAACTCTTATGCTCAACGTTTTCTGGAATTCATAAATTCCAACCCCTTGGATCAACTTATCCACATCCCCACCAGGGGCAGCAATATCCTAGACCTAGTCATTACCAACATGGGCAACTGGTGTTCCACACCAGAGGTCAATTACTCGTTAGTCAGATCCGACCACAAGCAAATCACCATAGACATCCACATCCCACCCCCATTAGGGAAACCACCGTAAAAAATTTCTCCAAAGCCAATTTCATGCTTCTTAAGACAGAAGTGGCAAACTTCACAACACCCATGCTGACGGACAATAGAGGTACGACTGCTGAATACTATACAATTGGACTTTATAAGCACTTACACGAGTGCATGGATCGTGCAATCCCTAACAGAACCAAGATGCTATCCTCAAAAAAATGGTCCCCTGCCATAAACAAACTCTACAACAGAAGAAAGAAACTGTTGCAAAAAAGAGTAAAATCCCATGATTGGAGGAATGCTGTGGTCATCCTCAGTATGAAGCTGAGATCCCTCATAAAATCCTTCAAAGCTAGTTACGAAAACAAAATCGCCACTGATTCTAAAGACAACCACAAAGCAAAGCATTCTGTAGCTATGTCAAGAATCTCAATGGCAACACTCAGATCTGCTCTGAGTTACAGCACAATGGCACTAAATATACAGAACTAACTGATATTGCCAACATCCTGGCAGATAGGGTCAGTGCTAACTTTACCCCTCTCTCATCCCCTAAAGGGCCCAGCTCTATACTGGAAGAATGCAAAGTTCCTGAAATCATGGCTGCACAGGTAAAAAACACACTCTCCAAAGCCAAGAACACAGCATCCATGGGACCTGACAGCATCCCAGACTGTGTTCTACATGAACTACAGAACAAACTGGCACCCCACCGAAGTACCAGGTTCAATCATAGCCTCACCTCAGGCTTTGTGCCCACTGAATGGCGCACAGCAATGGTTATCCCACTCCACAAAGGGGGAGCCACCACGGACCCTGGGAACTACTGCCCTATTAGCCTGACGAGCCTGGTCTGCAAGGCTATGGAACGTATCATTGTGGAACTTATAAACAATGACATTGGTAATCTCCAAACTCTGGACCCTACCCACTTCAGATTTGTAAAAGGCAGATCATGTCTCCTAAACCTCATAGACTTCTTTGAAGCGGTCACCAAGGCCGTAGATGAGAGTAAGGTGGTTCACACAGCCTATCTAGAGCTCGCCATGGCTTTCAACACCATCCCCCACTCTGGAATTATAGATAAACTCACTAAACTAGGTATAAATCCCTATGTCACAAGATGGGTTGCTAACTGGCTCACTGACAGAACCCACACTGTGAAAGTAGCAGACTCTAAATCCAACTTCAGTCCAGTGACAAGTGGAGTACCACAGGGTTCAGTCCTAGCTCCTCTCCTGTTTGGTATCTACTTCTCTGAATTACAGGCTAACACAGAAGGTCTTTGGCTTATGAAGTTCGCAGATGACTGCAAACTAGAGCCATAATCAAAACTCCTAAGATTGTGGGCATCCTACAAAATGGCCTCACTGAGACAGATGTCTGGTGTCAAAGCCATGGCCTCAAGCTCAATGCCAAAAAGTGCATGGTCATCCGTTTTGGTAAAAACTCTGTACCCATGAACTACCACATAGGTGGTAGTCTACGTAACACTGAAAGTGTGATAAGAGACCTTGGGACACAGGTGGGCAGTAGTCTCTCCTTTGATAATCACATTGCTACAGTAGTCAGGAAATCCTTCTACGTGGCACACCTCATCACAGAAGTCCAGGAAAAAAGAGGTCATTGCTCCCCTCTACTCATCACTCAGACCCATTATAGAGTACAACGCCCTTTTTGGTATGTACCTCACAAGACGTCTACGACTGGAAAGGCCACAGAAATATCTCACAAAGAGGATTACCGGCCTCAGACAGATGCCCTACGCAGACCATCTCAAAAAACTCCAGCTTTACTCTGTCGCATATCGCCTACTCAGAGGCAATCTCTGCCTAACATACAAAACTATGTCAGACCCAGAGCTGTTGGACATGCTTCACTTAAAGAAATCCCACTCCCTCTGGGCTACACGCTCTAGGGACCTAAACCTTGTCACCACAATAAAAACATGCTGGAGGGATAGATTCCTGTCCCAGAGACTTCCCATACTCTGGAACAAACTACTTATCTGTATTAAACAAATCTCCTCATTAGCACTCTGTAGGAAAAATCTTGATGATTGGATGGGAGATGGGAAATTCACCCTGGGGATCACTTCTGTGGCTCTGCTTGACAGGGGCACAGGAAAATAATTTTCTTGGGTGGCAAAAGCCAGGGTACCGTTTGGCTAGGCTTATATAGGCCCTAGGCCCAATAGCCTAGTACCTACCTATGAACCTATTTTGCTCTGCCTCCTGAATTACCAGCAATGTATGTAAACTTTGTCAAGCATATGATGTTGTGCAATGAACCCACATTGATTTGAATATATCAACTGAGAAAGCACCTGATCAACAGCTTGACTTCAGCTGTCCCAGTGTGAAAAAAGAAACCGAGAAACTGCAGCAAACAGCATTGTCAATTTTAATAAAATTCAGTCATTGGCTAGTAAGTACACTGCCTAGATGCCTGTAAACCTGAAACTAAGAAAGCCTGAATGAAATCAATTAGAAAAGATGAGAAGAAAATGCTGACTTGGAATAATCCTGCAGCTGTTTTGCAAGAAGTAGTTCAAGCTCCATCTTGGATTTAAGACCAGGCTTTCAGTAATGTAGAGAAAAAAGTAAATCAAATGATCTTATTAAAATAAACAAAACACTGAAGGAGTATATAGACTAAAAAAAACAAAAGGCTGGAAAAACGGTAAGCTTTAAACAGATATTCAGATGAACTGGTGAAAGTGCAAAAATCAGTGGTTGAAATGAAAAAAAAAAAATCAGTGGCTGAAATGAAGAAAAGGCCGAGTATGAGATTGCTCTAGAAGAGATGTTTCATAAAATGATGGAATCAGAGGACAGAGCACATAGGGAAAACCTGAGATTTTCTGCTGTATCAGAGAAACTAGAAGCGACAGACTGTATTAATTTTCTAAAGGCAACAATATGCAACTGGACTGGTATTCCACAGCCAAAGCTGTTAATTGAAAGGGCACACTGTGTATATGCTCTAAATATAGCCATGAGAAAGCAGTCTAGACCTTTATTAAAGATCGAAACCTACCAGTAGAAGAAGTTGATCCTGACAAAACTGTGGCAGAGGGGCCAATTATTAAAAGTTGGAGACAGAGTATTTGTGGAAAATGATTATTCACTGTACACCAGGTAAAAGATAAATAAGTTTATTCCAGTAATCCGAGAATGTTGAGATGCAGGTGTAAGGTTCATGCTACTGTATCCAGCTGTCTTCAGAATTTTTATTTTCTTGGAGAATCTTCCTTGATGCAGAACAGGCCAAGGAGGAAATGCAAAACTTTGTCCAACAAGGGGCGTGCCATCAAACAGAAGGGGATTCTGCTTCTCATTCTTCTTATATTTTAGTTGTTCTTGTATGTGATAAAGTTACTGAAGTAAGTAGATACCGATTTTCCTTCCTGTTCTCTTATCTTCTTTTTTTGGTATTGAGAAATGTAGGTGTTACTGTGCAAAAAAAAAAAAGAAAAGCTAGACAAAATAGACTGTAATCTTGATCTGTTGAGGTGGATGTAAAAATACACAGATCATAGTATACGTAGAGCTGATATGTTTTATCTTCTGCAAAAGTGAATATATGGATTAAGGCCCTTGGCTTAGTCTAATAAATTTTAAGTGTAAACAAGTAAATGAGAAAGCTGAATATGATGAAAAGTTTTCCTTTATCAAGACATGTTTTCAGCTCATCGTTCAGGCTGCAACAGAGGACTTAATTTATCATTTTTCTTACTTTTGCATTGAGGCAAGTCAATAATAGGACAAGAAAAGGCAGAATACTGGTTTCTCCATGGCTAAAAGTTACTGATTTCTGAAAGTATAGAAGTAGTTTTCACATCTTTGGGGTGGTAAAGATGAAAAAAAAAGTAATATGCGTCTTAGCATGAATAGCCTCAGTTTCAGGTTAACCAGGTTCTGTGTTAGCAGCTGTCTATTTGGCATAAATGTTACTATTGGGGGGTTAAATTTCATTATTTGAAGATGTGATAGTTGTGCATTTGCATTAAGTTAATAGGTCATTGATGTGTTCTGGGGGGTGGGGGTTGTTTTTTTGTTTGAGGGTTTTTATTAAAACAAAATGTCTTGTAAAACATGGCATAGGTTCCAGTGTTAAGAAAAAAATATATAAAGGATTAACCTGCCAAACATTGATGGCTGCATGTATCACAATAGCTGTAAGTAGACATTTAAAAAAGCTGCCATATGTATTGTATACCATAATGTTGACTCTTTCTTTATTGTCTTGGAATGTTAATGGTCTAACCTGTGAGATTATGGCTCACGTATTCGATAACTACATATTTTTTGAGGGTGAGTATTACCAACAAATCCGAGGAGTAGCCATGGGAGCAGCATGCGCTCCCCTGTATGCCAACTTAGTGTTACTTGGGTGGGAAATGCAACATGTTTTAAATAGCAAATATAAACCAGATGTTATTTTATATCACAGATTTTTGGATGATATATTTGTTTTATGGGGATGCAATTTTATTGATATGCCAGACTTTATAGAATATCTAAATAATACTACCACCTTTTTAAAATTTACCTACCAAGTTGACAAGTCTGAAATTAATTTCCTGGATGTTAAGATTTCTAAAAAGAAGCAAGGTTTTAAATCTAACATGTACCGTAAACCTACATTTTGTAACACCTATCTACATTACCGCAGTCATCATCCTAAGAATCAAAAGGTAAGCATTGTAAAAGGACAGGCTATTAGAATTGCCAGAATGACATCTGAAAGAGATGTCAAGTATGAATTTACCAGATTGATGACTATGTTTTCTGAGAGAGGGTACCACACTAATTTACTTGAATCTGTTTTAGGAGAAGTTTTAGATCAATGGGGAAGTAAATATAAACCACTGTTAGGCAATGGGGCGAGACATATAATACCTGGTAGAGATAAAAAAATAGAAGAATTAAACTCTAATACACCTTCCAGTACAGAACAGGTAGATTTTAACTATACCTACATTATACAGTATTGCCCACTTTCTAATAGAATCAGAAATGTCCTACATAAAAACTGGGACATTTTTAAAACAACAGTGATGAATATGGGAAAGTGGGTATACAACCCACCTTTGCCACTAAGGTGGGTATCAGTTTGAAAACTAATTTGGAGAGAGTTGGAGGTATTAAACGTAATCTGGGTGAAAATACTAAACCTTGTGGGCGATGCTTATAATGCCAATATATTTTGCAGACTTCACCTATTATTTTAAATAACAAGGGTGGGAATATTTATACTTAAGAAAGGGGAATTACCACACGATTAGGTTAGTATACATGCCAAGGTTAGAGGTAGATGAGGCTCAACAAGTAATGGTTAAGATGGGAGGCGATGAGATAAAAATGGTGATGCATAACCAACCTACAGGAAAGTGGCCAGTAACAGATGGTATTCCAGTTAAGTTTGGAAGCTAGAAGGGAAGAAAGTCATAATGGTCTGGAAGGTTTTGTTCAACAGTAGTTTAAAAGGCGGGGAGGCACCAACACCCTGAAGAGGAGTAAATGTATTCCATTATTCAGAGAATATTGAAAAACAGGCATGAGATTCAAACTGCTGTAACCAGCTATCTTCAGAATTATTTTCCCTGGACCAACAAAATCATTTTTTGATGAAGTACATGCTAAGGAAGAAATACAAGAGTTTGTCCAACAAAAAGTGAACTGTGAAACATTAGGAGGTTTTGCTACTTTTTCTTCTGGTAATGACCACAGAGAGACTGTGTCAGTGAAAACTTTTACAGTGTTTCAATGGAAAATATTTGAGAGAGGGAAAAAAACACAAGAGTTGACTAGAAGAATCTCGTGTACATTAGAAATGAAGCAGCAATAGGGTTTGGCAGATTGAGATGAACAGTAGTTGAACAGGAAAATCTGGAAATGATGCACCACTTCATCATTAACATTTGGAGAATCAAATCAGTAACTTGAAAATTGACAAATGTGAGATTACAAACCAATAATTATATTTGTGAAATATGACAGAACAAGATCATCTGGAAATACTGGACTTTTTGGACTGTTAAATTTGTAGGGGACTCTAAAGCATATGCCCTGTTTCATGTCCTTAATGCTCAGAAAAACCCTCTGGTTGGGGAAGGAAAGAGAAAGTTAACTGTATGTAAAACCATTTTTTTCTTAGAAGTACTGCTCAAGTAGTGCTTGATTTTCTTTGCACGTTATAAAGTAATTTTTTTTCTAAGTATAATTGGGATACTACTATAAATAGGTGCTCTTGCTTTTTCTTTCTTTTTTTTTTTTTTTTTTTATTTCCATTCTGTCTTTCTCCGTGTTCAGTTTTAAGAAACATAGGAAAGGCTATGTAAAAAAAAATCTGGTTAAAAGAGCATGACAAAAGAAAACTTGTGCTTTTTTTTCAGTCTTCCATAGGGGAATGACTGTGTTAAGGCCATTAGTTTAATCTAGTAAGAAGTTTTAAGACAAAGCAAGTAAGTGAAATAGAATATTGAATGTTGTAAGGCTTTTTTCTAGTAAGGAGTTTTGTGTCTGGTTCTCATGTCTCTAACAGATAATCTGATAGAGAAATGGCTTGGAGAAAGTGTTTTCTGAAAGCATTCAAGTGGTTTCCCAGCTGAGAGAGCTATAAAGATGAGTCGAAACCAGAGAGTAATTAAAAGAACCACAAGCTGTATCATGTGTCTTACCATGGATAACCTTTCTTTTAGGTTAGTTCGAGACATCTTGGAAGAAAGTGATGGTGGCTGTAATACCTAAACAGGGTAAAGATCCCTCAGATACAGCTTCATAGAACCCCATTTCAATGCTAAACCATGATTATAAAGTGCTTGTCTATAATGGCTAAAAGAATGACAAAATTGTTGCCGAAATTGACAGATATTGATCAGTGTAGTTTTATGGAGGGGAGGCAGACATTTGACAACATTCACAGAACACTGATGATCCAAAGGGAAGCAGAATGTAAGAAAATACCACTGTTGTTGGTGGGTCTTGATTCAGAGAAAGCATTTGACAGAGTAACCTGGAACTTTGAGGAGAGCAATGGATGCTTTGCATTCCCTCATAAAATTATAAGGTTGATTAGGAGGATATATGAGGGATCAGAGGCGAAAATTAAAGTGGGTGGGATCCTCTCTGATAATCTCTGCTTGAAGAGAGGAACCAGGCAAGGGTGTCCTCTCTTTTCTTGTTGTTTGCATTGTATTTAGAACCATTGGCAAAGAAAATAAGGGACTCAGAAATTTAAAGATATAATTGGTATGGTATTCAAGAAAACCTGCCTGTCTTTGCAGATGACATTATTTTACACCTGACAAAACCACAAAAGGAGATTACAGTTTCAAATCATTTCAGGATACAAAGTTAATGAAGCTAAAACAAAGGCAATAGCAGTAAATTATGTACCCACATAAGAATTGACTCAGCAATATCCTTAATTATGGGGACATGATAAAATGAAGTATTTAGTCATATAGATTAAAAATGATTCCATTGTGGCAGCTAAGGATATTTGGGAAATGACTAAACAAAAGATAATACAAAAACTAAGAAAATGGAAGCTGTTATATGGATATCGATAGTAAGATACAAGCAGTTAAAATGTTTTTAGTCCCTTTAGTCCTATACACAGGTCAGGCATATTTTTATCAACGAGAAGAGAAGTTATGGATAGTTTATAAAGAGTTGAAGGATTTCATCTGGGAGGGGAGGACAGCAAGTGTCAAGTGGGATAAGCTTATTCTTCCAAATAGTGCAGGGCGTATTGGGATTATCCGAGTTGAAGGGGTATTTCAGAGCAAAACAGTTAAGGCTCCAATGCATAAACAGAAAACTTTAATTCAAAGTGAAAAGAGATGATGACAAAACGGGGAGAATCTCAAGAAACTAGGAGAGACTGGGATTTTGGATGAAGACCTTTAAGGAGAATAACAGTAATCATACACAATATTATATTGATAAAGTAGCAGAAAGTATTCCAAGAGCTAAGCCAACATGGTAATGGAGAAAAGAGATTCTGCTGGTAGCAGTGACTGCAGTTAGGGATACATTCAATAGGCAAGAGGGGGCCAGAGTTTATTGGAGAAAATTAGCAAAGGAACCAAGGTACTGGGAGCAAATAACTTGAGGGAAAGGTAATAGAATGGGAAGACACCAAGAAGTTATTTTGACTGCAGGTTAGAGATTGCCTTCTATATCTAGGATTGATATCGGGGTGTAGGCAAAGGGAAAGAAATAGGGGGGTCCTAAATGAACGACTAGCACTGGCAGAGTTTTTAGTAGAATCTAGAACAGAAGTTGCTGTTAACAAAAAAATAATTAGTAGAGCATATAAAATATTGCATGACAACTATAATACTCAGAGGAGGTTAGAAAGGATTGGGAGGAGAGATTGGATAAGCAATTCGCAATGGGAACAATAAGGGGTTGTATTTATGTCTCCCAAATATGCAACAAAGTGTAAATGATTTAGGATCTTTGCTTGGAATTGTTTACATAGGTATTTTTATACCCCATGTGTATACTGCAAAGAACTTTTCCCTCAGGTAGACTGCAAATGTTGGAGGTGTAATGGGGAAGAAAGAAATAACTGGGGACATATTTTCTGGGAGCGTATGAGTTGGCAGACTTCAAAAATTCCCTGCAGATTGCACTGTCAGGAGATGCTGGTTTAGCAAATTGGTGTTAACTAAGGAAATTATTCTTCCTACCTATAATACAGAATCAGAATTGCGTAGAATATAATATAAAAAGGCCTTGCCAAGTCTAATTATGATGGTTGCCAAAAAAGCAATTACTTGAAAATGGAAATCAAAGATTAAACCAACTTTATTAGGAGTAGCAAAGATATTAACTGAGATAAAACAACTGGAATTGTGATCTTCAGGAAAGGGTAGGATAAAATTACATAAGAAAAAAAATGGGAAGTGTGGGAGCAATACACGCAGAGGAGGAACAAGATTTAAATGAAGGCAGGATTTGAATGAGTATGGAGTCGTTGACTGACAATGACTGGATATATTATTAGTGACCCGTGATGTTTGCAGCTACAGTTGTGTCGGCATGGTTTGTAATGTATAATGTTTGCAACTGAGGTTGTGTTGGCATGGTTTATTTTCATTTATATGAAAGTAAGGTTGCCTGTGTCATACATGACAATGACTGGATATATTATTAGTGACCCGTGATGTTTGCAGCTACAGTTGTGTCGGCATGGTTTGTAATGTATAATGTTTGCAACTGAGGTTGTGTTGGCATGGTTTATTTTCATTTATATGAAAGTAAGGTTGCCTGTGTCATACATGATAATTTAATAAAGATGTTTCTTTTTTAAAAAAAACATACTGGAAAAAAAAGGTGTAGTGGCTGTAATACCTAAGAATGTAAAGACCCATCTGATGCAGCTTCATATAGGCCAGTTTCAGTTTTAAACCATAATTACAAAGTGTTTATAATGGGTAAACAAGTAGTACACGTGATGCCAAAACTGAGAAATAGACTGATGTGTTTTTTTGTGTAGAGGAGGCAAACATTTGACAGTGTTAATAGAGCAATGATGATCTAGAGGGAAGCAGGAATATAAGCAAATACTGCTATTGGTTGGTCGTGATGCCAAGATAAGCATTCAACAGAGTAAGCTGGGATTTTATGAGTAGGGCAATGGAAGCAGTTGCGTTTTCTGATAAAATAATGTTAATTCGAAGGATATATGAGGGATTGGATGCAAAAATCAACAGGTCATTTGAACAGAGGAACCAGTTGGGTGTCCTCTTTCCCATTTGTTTGCATTATATTTAGAACTATTGGCAAACAAAATAAGGAACTTAGAAATTCAAAGATATAATTTATATGATGTTCAAGAAAGGCTGGTTTTATTTGCAGATATATTTTACCTGACGGAACCAGAAAAGGACATGTCAGTAGTGTGTAACATTATGAGACATTTATTTTGTTTTCAGGATATAACATTAATAAAGATAAAACAAAGATACAGCTATAAAATATGTTCCAACACATGACTTGGTCCAGTAATGCCAGTATTTATGTGGATATGATAAAATTAAGTATTCAGGAGTATGGATTAAAAAGGATTCAATTATGTCATCTAAAAATATATGGGAAGAGACTAAAAAGATAATACAAAAACAGTGAAAATGAAAGCACTTGTCTATGGATAGCAAGATACAAGCAGTAAAAACGTTTTTAGTTCCGTTAGTTTTATACACAGGTCAGGAATATTTTCATCAAATAGACTAAAAGTTGTGCATAGTAATTAAAGAGTTGAATTTTATTTAGGAGGGGAAGAGTTAACGCTGTTGTACATATAAGCAGAAAGCTACAATTCAAAGTGAAAAAGGACAATATTCAAACAAGGGAGAAATTCGAGAAATAAGGAAAGAATGGGATTTTGGATGCAGATCCTTAAGGAGAATGACTTCACTCGTACAGAGTATTATCACTGAAATCTCCACACCCAGTGACTACAGTGTCTTGCATACAGAGAGAAACAAAGTCATAAAATATCAGGATTTGCAGGCAGAAACAAGAACAATGTCGAAGAAAGATACTCAGTGCCAGTGTTAGTAGGAGCAATGGCTCTTGTAAAAAAGAATATACAATCGTAGTTAGATATGTTACCAATACATGTAACCCCATACGAATTGCAGAAGGAGTCATTACTGAGCACATTGCGGGTGCTGAGAAGAGCAATTCTGGCTGACATCAAAGATTGAAATTATACTAATTTCATGAACTTTAATTGTACTTTGACTTAGAATGGGGTCCATTCCTGTCATGGTATTAGAAACCCAAAAGATGTGAAGAAATTAAAAAAGGAAGAAAAACCTGTACATCTCATCAGATGATGAACTGAAAGCACAACTGCAAGTTGTCACAACTTTTTCAGATGATGTAAGAATATCATTTGGTCTTGATAAGTATGCAAAAGCGACCTTTAAAGCAGGAAAACTGCAGCACCAGGAAAATATCAGTTTGGGACAAGAATGTGATATAAAAGAACTTGAGCAAGAGGGAGTGTGTAAATATTTGGGCATTGATGAAGGATCAACAACAAAACATGAACAAATGAGAATAAGACTTAGTAAGGAACACTTTAGAAGACTTAAATTAATCCTAAAAACAACGTTGACATTTAGGAACAAAATCCAAGCTATAAACCAATTTGCTCTTCCTGTCCTACTACTACAGTTTTGGAGTGATTGACTGGTCCCAAACGTGTTGGATGGATTAGATAGGAAAACAAGAAGGATGCTTCATGCTCACTGAATGATTTATAAAAATCAATGCATACCAAGAATATATATTCCCCGTTCTGAAGGAGGGATGGGCCTCCTTGAAATTGATTACATGTGTAGATCTGTAATAGTGGGACTCCTTGCATATCTGCTGACCTCACAAGACCCAAACATAGTGAAACTTTGAAACATGAGGAGAGGAGACTAATCAAAGATCACTTCTCTGCTTAATCGAGCAGAAGCATATAGGAATCAAGCAGGAATGGAAATCAAACCAGAAGTAGATAAAAATCGAGCCGCAACTGAATGTGCCAAAAAACAAAAGAAAGAATATATAAGGTGAAGGACCAGATGAGAAGGCAAGAAACATGGAAAATACATAAAAATAGTTGCAAGTATAGAAAACTTCTGGAAAGACCATCATGTTGATCAGGAATGAATACAGGAATGGTTAAGGAGAAGCAAATTCAAACCAAGAGATGAAAGGTTAATATTGGCAGCCCAAGACCGTGGTCTACGTACATGTTGGTTTACAAAGTCCATCGAACATGTGGGAGAAACGGACAAATGTAGGTTTTGTAAAACCGAATTGAAAACAGTTGCACTCCTCGTTGTTGGTTGTGACATACTAATTCCAGAAGGACTTTATACTGGAAGGCATAATAAGGTGGCAAGACTGTTGCACTGGGGATTGTGCAAACATTATGGTATTGAACTGGCTGAAAAACACTGGAAACATGAGCCACAAAGCATCATAGAAAATGGTGACGTCTGCATCACATGGAATCACCCATTACCAACAGTTCAAAAGATAGATGCTAGAAAACCGGATATAGTGGTCCATGAAAAGATGACAAAAGTCAAGATCATTGAAATCGCCACATGCAGTGACTACAGTGTCTTGCGTACAGAGGGACACAGTCAAAATATCAGGATCTGCAGGCAGAAATGAGAGCAATGTAGAAGAAAAGATACCCAGACAGTTGCAATAGTAGTAGGAGCAACGGGTCGTGTAAGAAAGAATCCTCAATCGTATTTAGGCATGTTACCAATACATGTAACCCCATACGAATTCCAGGAGGAGTCATTACTGGGCACATTGTGGGTGCTGAGAAGAGCACTTTTAGCTGACATCAAAGATTGAAACATAATTTCATGAACTTTAATCGTACTTTGACTTAGGAATGAGGTCCACTCCCGTCATATTAGAAACCCAAAAGACATGGAGAAATTAAAAAAGTATTATATTCCTAAAGTAGCAGAAATTGTGTTAAGAACTAAGCCAATCCAATAAATACAACTCCAGACAAACGCCAGATACTTTAATAAAACAACAAAACTTTCGGATTACAAATCCTTCTTCAGTGTTAGAATACCTATACTGAATTCTAAAACCTTAAATAGTCAATTAAACAGTCACATAACAGCCAGCCTATAAACACAAAAATATACAATAATCATTTAATTACTTTAAAATTGTTTCTATGTATAAAAAGTATATATTAAATATACATCATAAAATTCATACAACCATTCGTTATCTTATTTCTTTCTTTCTGCTTTTTAACTAATATTGCTCTAAATTTAAAGCTATGGGCACTTCTATTTATCATTACATGCTTACTTAAGGCATTATTTTCCATTCTCCTACGTATAAGCTCTATAATACGATTTTTAAGTTTCCTGCTGCTTTTACCAATATAAAAACATGAGCACACTGTACAGGTTACCAGGTAGACAATATTTTCTGTATTACATGTTGCCCATAGCTTTAAATTTAGAGCAGTAGACTTAGTACATAAGCAGATTAGTGGTGGGGACCTAAACAATGTTCTAGAGAATAGAGAATATACCTGGATAATTAGATTGAGAGCTGATATGAAACCAGGACTAAATAATGCACTGACTATTAAACCAATATTGGTTAAAAAGCAGAAAGAAATAAGATAATGAATGGTTTTATAAATGTTATTATGTATATTTAATATATACTTTTTATACATAGAAACAATTTTAAAGTAATTAAATGATTATTGTATATTTTTGTGTTTATAAGCTGGCTGTTACGTGACTGTTTAATTGACTATTTAAGGTTTTAGAATTCAGTATAGGTATTCTAACACTGAAGAAGGATTTGTAATCCGAAAGCTTTGTTGTTTTATTAAAGTATCTGGCGTTTGTCTGGAGTTGTATTTATTGGATTCATGCACCTGGCTACAGGTTCAGGTTTATCATTGTCCTGACCTTATTTTCTAAGAACTAAGCTAACACAGGATGGGAGAAAGGAGAGACTGCTGATAGGGATGACTACAGTTAGGGGTACAGGTAGGCAAGATTGGGCTGGAATTTACTGGAGGAAGATGGCAAAGGAGCCAAGATATTAAGAACAGATAATTAGAGAAGGAAAGAGAATAGAATGGGAAGAGGCCAGGAAGACATTTGGATTGCAGGCTAGTGACTGCCTTCCCTGTTAGAGATTTTGTATAGACAAAGAGAAACTGGTAGGGGAATCTTATATTAAACACTTGCATTATCTGAATTTTTAGCTGAATGTAGAATAAAGCTGCTGTTAAAAAATGGTTAATTTTAATTAATTTAACGGGCATATAAATGTTGCACAATAATTATAGGAATCAATCAGAAGAGGTCTGAAAAGATTGGGAAGAGAGTTTAGAAATGCATTGTAAAAAGAAACAATGGGAATACATGAGGAGGCTCTCAAATATGCATCAAAATCTTGATTTAGGATTTTTGCCTGGCAGTGTTTGTATAGATACTTGAATACCCCAAGCAGACTCCAAAGAATTTTTCCTCTGGTAGATGGCAGATGCTGGAGGTGTGATGGGGAAGACATAGGTAACTGGGAAAATGTGTTTTGGGAGTGTAGTGAGTTGGCAGACTGTAAAAATTCCATACAGAGTACTCTATCAGAAGTATTAGGTTGAACAAATGGCAGTAACTAACGAAATAAATTTTATTTATTTTTTTTATGAACTGGGATACAGGATCTGAATTGCCTAGATATAGTAAGGCTTTGTTGCATTTAATTCTGGCGTCTGCCAAGAAAGCAATTGGTAGAAAATGGAAATTGGAATCTAAACGAACTATACATGAAGTAGTGAATATTCTATCAGAGATAATAGAGCAAGAAATGAAGTCTTTAGAAAAGGGTCGGAGTAAATTTGATACAAAAATGGAAATTGTGGGAACAGTATATGCAGGAAAATGTTTCGGAGGAGTGAGGTTTAAAAGAAGACAGTAATTTAATATTTTGTGTAATATTGCATAGATTATAGGATTTATAACCATATGTGTAATGTATAACATTTGTAAATGTGAACTTGTTAACATCTTCTGATTACTTTTATATGAATTTAAGTTTGCCTGTGTGGCATGTTATAATTCAGTAAAGATGTTGGATGTGTTAGGGGAGAAGTGTCTCCTTAGGCTACTACTCACGGTATGGAGAGATAAGTCAGTCCCATACTCTATTAAAACAAAGGGAATATTCACAACTGCAGGCAATACAGAAGTATCAAACTGCTGTTAGACTGCATGAATGTGTGTAGATGATTGATGCATGAATATGCATAGCAGTAGAATGTAAGATGGGAGATGAGCAGTTCACATTCAGATCAGGCTGCAGTAAAACTGACTCAGTTTGCAATGAGAACTGTAGTTTGCTAGAAGCTGGAAATAATCAGACTCCAGATCTTCATCCCTAAACCTGGTTAAAGACACATGACAAGGTCCCAGGAAAAATAATTTGCAAAGCATTGGTGGAATTAATGCAGGATATGTGCAAGGACTCAGTAGCAATATACAGTGTTAAAAACAGTGTTCAGACTCTTGGAGGGGTTTCCAGTGAATGTAGGGTTGCATCAGGGTTCACCTCAGTGTCCACTCCTGATCATATAGATGATGAACTACATTAACAATCCGGCTCAAAGGGACAGATCAACAAATCCACTGTATGCAGATGATGTGGCATTACAAGCAGGCTCTGAACATGAGCCTCAGCAAATGATAGGGGAAGGGAATGCAAAACTGAAGGCATATGAGAGTACAGACAAGACAATTGTCTTGGCAGCAAATGGGGAAAGGAGAAAAAGCTGAAAACTAGGTTAGAACGAAATAATGGAGCATGTTAATAGCTTTCGGTATCTATGGGGAAAAGGGGGCCTGATAACTAATTTATCTTAGATTGGTGACTGGTCCCCATTTTATGGGTCCTTGTTGATTTGCTGTCCAACCAGTCAGGGTCAGGAGTAGTTTGTGACAAAATAGTGTCAAAGAAGCTGAAACTTAAGGTATGCAAAACAGTAGTATAACCAGTGATGCTGTACGGCACAGAAACCTGGGCTGTGAAGACAGAGCAACTGAGGAAGCCTGAAGTGATGGTGCCTGAGGTGGGTAATGGGATTCACAGTTTGGGACAGATGGAGGACATCAGAGTGGAAGCCAAAATAGCCCTTATTGCAGAGAATGTCAGAGAGAGCGAAGTATGGTGGCTGAGTCACATGTGAAGACAATTTGATGAGGCAAATTTTTTTTGGGGAGGGAGAAATAAGGCAAGAGAAGATGTGAATGTCCAGCCTAAAGATGGGTGGATTACTTGAGAGAAGACCTGTGGCAATTGGACAGGACTATCAGAGAAGGTAGGAGAGTGACTCAGAACTGAAAGAGGTGATGGCAATTATGTGATACACCAACCCGATGTAAAAATGGAAAAAGTCCTGACTGATTTAACTTTGAGTGGTGACTAGTACGGTAATAAAATCTAGTGATTTTGTAACTAATTAGTTAATGTGTTAAACACTGATTTATGGGTCCTTGTTGATAATTTGCTGTCCATCAATCAGAATTTATCTTTTTCAGTAAAATCTTAGTCTGGGTGTTCCTGCGCCTGGATGATGTAATTCAGTGGCTATGTAAGTGCATGCAATCTGGTAACCTATTGTTTCATATTTTCCTGCTGACATAATTCAGATCTTGATCTTTACTATCATTTCTAAAATTGTTTTGCTCACAAGTCTGAGGAATACAGGTGTCTGGCCATAAACATACCTGCAAACACCTGTACTGGCATTGCATGCTCTACTTCACACAAGACCACGATACTAACTGCTGTATGTGTCAGTGAATCATTTCTGTTGCAAGTCTCAAAAGATTGAGAATCTACGTATCCTAGTTTAACCCCAGACTCGGGTCAAAACACTGACACCTTGACAGACTCTCAGAACCCAGGTGCAGATTGGAACCTTCTTGTTGTGATCCTCCTACAGGTAAGTCTGATGTGCATTTGGTGTCAAGAAGCCTTCAGATGGTGAGCAAATCTTCAGCCAGCAAAGGCTTGAGCCTGAACTAATTCATAGTTTCATCCAAAGACTTTGAAAACAAGGGAGACACATCTTTAGCTTGCCACCTTTCAGGGCTTACTTGAAGTTCTTGCATTATCCTATTTGTGAGATTATCTGCAATCTGTGGTTGATCGGCGTGATACCAGAAATTCATTTCTGGAGTTCTTTGATAAAAGAATAAACATGGTACCAGGGACCCCCCACCCGATAGTTTGACCTATAGGCCATTCAGAAGACCTTGTTTAAGGAGAAACCATCATGTCTGTTCACTCCATGATTGAAGTTTCAGGTCCTAAACAACCAAATTTTTGATGTATGGTGGGAGCTGATTTGGAGTGCAGGAGAACACCATTAAGGAGTTCAGTCTAAAGCCTTTGTCAGGCCTGATGCAGGCCTCCCTTTCTCCCATGCTGCCTTTAGTTAGTATGCAGCCCTGTACCGGTTACTGCTGTCTTTACATCCATTGGAGCTGTTCTACACACTCGATCTTGCTTGAAATCATGCTTGCAGGTAACCGGGCTCGTATTAATAAGGAGACTATGCCTGCCAGAAAAGGGGGCTGTAGTACTCCCTGCCCTTCTGTGTTTTGATGATTCAGAAGATGTCAAGTCATCTGTCTTAGAGATGAATAAAGATAATGAGCTCTACTCAGACTCCACTTCTGTAATCCTTCTTTTGAAGATGTTGTCAGGCTTATGAGGAACAGTATAGAGTCCGATCATTATTCCTTCTCCAATAGTGTCTTATGGAGTTTCATAGTTTCTTACTAGGCTTTTGACCTTGAAGGATCTTTAGAAGGCTACTCATGCATTCTTAAGAAGTTTTTTTTATTCCCTGTAATGTAAATGCTGTTTCTGCTATGGGTTGTTCATATTTAAATATTACCCCATTCTGTAAAGGACAAGAGTGCTACTCCACTGATGAATGTGTGGTTTCCCATCCATTCATCCACATTATGTTTGAGTAGAGTAAGAGAAGTACTTTGTGTCAAGGAAGGTGATTCCAAAGAAGTGGAATTCTATGTGACAAATATCTGTGTCCCCAACATGATTTATTTATGTTACAGAAGAAATTAAGACCTCTTGAGAGAGTGGTTATCCCACTATTGGACTTGCGGGATGTGCACTAGGTCTGAGCCAATATGGTCTGTTCAGGCTCTGTGTGCAAGGCAGAGGTCACCCCTCAGCAGCTTGTATGATATTGAGAATGGGGACAAGACTTTGAGACGATCATTGTAGTTTTGATTTAGACCCTTGAGTTTGTTGTTGAGAGATTGCTGTTGGCATTCAAGTTGTGTCATGTGTTTGAGCAGGCACATACCAAAAGGGTCATTATAATCAATGATCAGTGTAGTAAGTACTGAATACAATGGAATGATCACATCGCTAAACCAAGATGCTGTAACCTTATAAACTGTGCAGTGAAAAAGGACTTTCTTACAATAGTGGATTCACGGTGATCAAAAGACAGTTCACTGTCTGCATAGGTTCTCAGATCCTAACTACTGTATTGAGTTGCTGGAAAAGACACCTATGGAACGTTATTAACTTCCCTTTTGCAACATGGAGGCACCCTTACTCTGGCCTCTTAGCCCTGAAAAAAGATTGAAGCCCTTTATTCTACAGTAGGCAGATCAGAATAACAAACATAACAGTGATCTGTTCTGTCTTACATAAGTAGATTTCAGAGACTACAGCACTTTTTTAATTTACTGCCCAGCAAGGAGTTTAGGATATTTGACAGCTGTAGCAAGCAAGTTTACTTCTCTGCCATGTTGGGGATGATCCAGCAATGGGGTCTTTGGGTTCTGGCAAGGGAACATCTTCAACTGCATCCAGATACCCTATTCTAAAATGGCAGGGAAAGGAAGATTCTCAGCCTCTTTTGGGGAAAAAGCTTACACATCTAGCACTGTGCCCTTCAGCTCCCTGAACTGCCAGAAATGCATGCTTAAGTTCCAGGAATCCCATCCTAGACAAGCTGAAGGCTAATGGAGGAGGGGATTAGTGATCAGGACATGTAGCAGGAGATGCTTAACTTGTGTACAGTCTCTCTTCCCAGGTGACCAAGAATGCCAAAAGTGAGGCTGTGATGCACTGGATGCATCATGCTGGGCAGAAGCTTATAGGGTCAGTAATTCAGAGATGTGCCTTTCTAAATACACAGCCCTTTCTACATCATATGAAGTCAGAGCTGTCAATTGCCTCTTTAGAAAAGGACCTATTTTGTTTGGGCCTCCTGTTGAGAAAATATCAGACAGACAGGAGGAAGAGGGAAAGACAGTTGGTCCAGCATATTAGCATTCCAAAGTTTGAAGATTCAGCAGGAATTTCCCTTCAAAATATTGGCCTTTCTTCCCCAGCCAGGAAAAATACAAATCTCTGAAAAGGAAAGAAGGCAAGATACAGCAAAGATTGTGAAGTAAAGCATAATGACAGGCTGTGATCCCCCAGAGGAATCCGCTAATGACTCAGTCAAGCTGCCCCTCCTCCCTCACAGAAAAATCCCACAGCCAACCTTCCCTACAATAGACGAGAACATCTCTCTCTCCCAGCACATTAATGTCTGTCTGGTTAAATTTGTGAGGGAGTGGGTTAGGCATCCCAGGACCAGTGGGCCCTAAACCTCCTTGGTACATGGTTACAAATCACAGTTCATAAGAAGATCAGAATGTCTAGGGTATATCCCTCCTGTTAAAGGCAATAAGCATATTTAGTCTTCCCCTTGCTAGAAGACCTCCTAGAATAGGGGTTGCTGGAAAATGTTACCATAGGGGAGGAGGGCACAGGGTTATACACAAGATTGTCTCTGCTGCTCAGAAAGGAAGGAAGTTAACTGGTGGCACTTTCCTAGTCCTTTCAGGGCTAAATAAGTACTTCCAAAATGCAAAATATTTACTCAGCAAAGTCCCTCTGCCTTTTCAACATATTCAAGCCCTCATAGTAACCTTAGATATAAAAGATGCCTACCTCTGCACCCCCACAGAAAAGGTGTATAGAAGGTTTTGAAAAGTTAAGTCAGTGGGAGCACACTAACAGTGACCTCTTTTTTCTGGATGAGAAACCTTTTGTGATAAGGTGTGCCATGTAGAAGGATTTCCTGACTACTGTGGCGATGTGTTTATCAAAGGAGAGGCTACTGTCCACCTGTGTCCCAAGGTCTCTTATCACACTTTCGGTGTTAAGTATACTACCGCCTTTGTTGTAGTTGATGGGTACAGAGTTTTTACCAAAGGGGATGACAATGCACTTTTTGACATTGAGCTTGAGGCCATGGCTTTGACACCAGGAATTTGTCTCAGTGAGGCCCTTTTGTAGGATGTCCACATCATTAGGAGTTTCAATTATGGCTCCTAGTTTGCAGTCATCTGCGAACTTCATTAGCCAAAGACCTTCTGTGTTAGCCTGTACTTCAGAGAAGTAGATATCAAACAGGAACCCTGGGGTACTCCACTTGTCACTGGTCTGAAGTCAGATTTGGAGTCTGCTACTTTCACAGTGTGGGTCTGTCAGTGAGCCAGTTGGCAACCCATGTTGTGACATAGGGTTGGGTATGTAGCATCTTTGCTAGCTCAGATGTATGTTTAACTTCAGGGTTTGGAAAGTGCCATGTTTTGTCCCAGTAACAAAGTCTTGATAATGAGTAAATAAGTTTTTTAGTGCAACTACAGCAGACCTAGTGGTCCATAGATGTAAATGGGGATGGACTTAGGGTAGCACAAAGAAGGTTCCCACAGATCAGGAAGGAAAAAAATCTCTGTTCAAGACTCTTCTTGGCACCAAGAAAGGGCAGAGGCTGTAGACTGAATCTGGACCTATCAAAGCTAAATAAGTTTCTTAAGGTGCCAGTTAGAAAAAAAAAACATTGCAGGCACTCCTTTGCTAAGCTCCGCGTTTCCTGCTTTTTAGATCTGACACCTATCTGCATATCACCATTTAGAAGGGTCACAGAAGGTTCATGAGGTTTGCGATGGGGAAATCTCATTTATCAGTTCACTACCTTTAGATACTGCACTCCAGGTGTTTACAAAATGCTTGACCCACATGGCACACTGCAGAACAAAGTCACATCTACCCTTGTCTAGACAGGCTCAAATTATACAGGAGATGCAGGGAACACCAGAGTGCCCCTTCATGCTTGTCCCACATGGCACACTGCAGAACAAAGTCACATCTACCCTTGTCTAGACAGGCTCAAATTATACAGGAGATGCAGGGAACACCAGAGTGCCCATTCATGCTTGTGCAGACTTGAAGTTCCATCTCAACTTCCAAAACTGAACTTTGCTTCTTTCCCAGAGAGAAGTCTTCCTTGTGTCCTTTCTCTCTGCAAACCTGTGCAGATCCTTCTTCCTCAAGAAGGAGGTGTGCAATGTCTGACCAAACTCTTCCAGACCATGGCAGAGAGATCCATGTGGAAAGCCCAGAAGGCCCTGAGAAACTAAAGGTATTTGGCATCCACCAGTGTGATGATCTCCCTAGCCAGGCTACACATGAAAGTTTGATGTTTCTGTGAAGCACATGGTATCAGCAGAAAGATTCCCTGAAAGATACTATACAGTAATTGTCCTGTTTCGAAAGAAAACTAAATTAATTGTTTGTACAGATTAGGAAAAATCAATGGTATGCACTTCAGACTATTACAAGTAAGACCCCAACCAGAGATGCCACGAACCAGGCTTGGGAGAGATCACATCTTAGATCTCAAGGTGCAGGGCATGTAGACACATCAAGAGAAAACTCTGCATGTAAACCTTAAAAAGATTCTGGTAGTTACCTATGCTGCAAAAGCATGCATGTTAGCATTCATGCCAGGGATGCTGAAAGTAGCTGCAGGGAATACCAAAACTGATGTGGCACATCATCTTGGGGAGAATCATTTATCACCTCTGCAAGCTGGCTGCCATGCAGGTTTGTGAACGAGCTCTGAAGTGTAGTCTGTACCTGTGTTACTTACATCTCCACTCTGTAAAGTTCTTTTGGCAGACCAGTTAAGTAGGACCTCTACATATCTACATAAATGGCTATTGCACAAAAGGAATACTTTGGCAGTAGATGCTTTCTCCCTGGATTGGGGAGGTCTGTTCTAGAAGTTTGTCCTCCAATTTCCTTGTTCCCAGGAATATACAGAAAACCAAAGAGGATGGTTCATAAATGATCAAAGCTGTTCTTTTCTGGCTAAGGCAGCACTGCTTGTCTACCTGTTTATTTTGCAAGAGAGAGAGAGAGAGAGACTTTTACATGCTTCCTCAGCATGTGAACCTCCTAATGTTATGCCTGGAGAAAGGGGTCCTCATACCTCAACCTGTCTTCCTTGACTCTAGCAGCTTGGAAGAATATGACTCTTCTTCTCTTTGTATTAAACATCCAGTGCATTAACCCTTCTTTCATGCCAAAAGTCAGAACATAAGACCTAAAGATGTTCTTCTATTCATATGCTGCTGTATCCATAACATGAGAGAGTCTGTCTCTCATTGACTCGTACGTCTGGCCACTTTACAGACTATACTGCGAAGGTGCATGTGACATCCCTGACCTACCCAGCTTGGAAACAGGTTACCCAGGACTCTTGGGTCCTCTCTGTTATAAAACTGGGATATTTCATGGTGTGGGTGTCCAGACCCACTTTCAAAGGCATTCCTCAACCCCCTCGAGACCAGATAGCTTTCTTTCCTCCACTTCTGTAGGACCTTCTTTCAAGGCACAATTCAAGAGGTTCCTCCTCAATTAAGAGGAAAAGGTTTCTGCTCCAGGATGTTCTTGGTCCCCAGGAAAGAAGGTCCCTGGAGACCAATCTTGGATTTGTCCCACCTCAGCACCTTTTTCCAGGTCCCCTCCTTTTGGATGCTCACACTTCCAACTCTCCTTCCCCCAATCCTCCCTCAGGCCTTCTTGCTGAGATATAAAAGATGCCTACTTGCACATCCTAATCCATCCCCTTTTCAGGAAACTCCTCTGCTTTTCATTGGGTTCTGCACACTTTCAGTTCTGTGCTTTGCTGTTTGGTCTCTCTCGGCTCCAAGAGTGTTCACAAAGTGCCTAGCCCCAGCCATTGCCTTTACCAGAATGCTGAGGATCCAACTCTTCCCCTAGTTGGATGATATCCTGATCCAGGCCCCATCCACTCAATTGCCTTTACATCACCTAGACTTCGCCATCTCCCTCTTGAGAGGTTTGGGGTTCACCGTAAACCTTCAAAATCCTCCCTGATATCTTCACATGATCGTATGTTCTTAGGATGCAGGATTTTAACAAGACAAATGATGGCCTGTCTTCCTCCAGACGAGATTGTCCCTCACTCCTTATTTCAAGGGGATACTCCCTCTCTGAGCCCCGTCAGCCAGAGAGTTTCTCAGGCTCCTGGGATTCATGGCCTCCACCATCCACAAGGTACCCTGAGCAAGGCTACACATGAGGACATTCCAGTGGTACTTGAGGACAGTTTGGAAGCAACACCTGCACCCCCTAGAGTTCATGGTTCCCCTGTTACTATGCCTTTCTAGGGAGCTGAATTGGTGGATAGCCCAGATATTGGCCAACTCAGGACTGCCCTACAACCTCTGCCCCCCCCACCCCCACCCCACCAGGCAGGACCTGTATACAGATCCTGACCCCCTTTACAAGTAAAGATTAGGTCATCACTAAACCTATAGTATTTGACCACATGTTTTTTTGTTTTTAAATCTTTCTGGTACAAATGGTCCACTTCCAATAATCCCACCATAACGTTAGCATACATGGGGGCAAAAGCTGCCCCCATGACTGTTCCTTTCAATTGGTGAAATAATTGAACATCAAATTCAGAATAGTTATTTTTTAAATAATTCTACTAGCTCAATTATATAATATGTAAGCGGACTTTCACCCAAAGTAACTCTCAAGGCTTCTAGCCCAAACTGATGTTGGATACTGGTATATACATTTTTAACATCAACAGTTAACCAGTACATTCAGAGTTCCTCTAAATTATAATGCTAAGATAGAAATACTATTTCTTTTTAAAGTGCTGAATGATATGTATGGTAAACCTGTGAAACTGCTACATTGTTGCCTTATTGTCTGGTTATAGTGTATTCCAACTAGTTACACTGCTGGTGCTGTATATTCTGTTTCTGTAAGTTAAACATACATTGTAAAGTGCAGAATGGTGAAACTGCTACATAGTTGCAATATTGTCTGGTAATAGGATATTCTAACTAGTTTTACTGACTGCTGCTGAATAAGACTGGTTGCAGAGTTTGAATGCATTTCTTTTGATGACTTCTAGTAGGCTAGGTCCACTTGCTCTGCATTTCTGTACAATATTTTTGATGGTTGTGCTTATTTTGATGTCCTTAATTTATTGCCTTTAGTCTTACATTCTTTCCTTTTCTCTTCTTTGCGACTTTTAGAGCCACTGAGGACCTGATCGCTTTGGTCCCCCCCCCCCCCCCCCCACTTGTGTGAGCAAGGAATCCTATCACTCCAACTAAAAGCAAAGAAAACTCTAACCAGAAATCATCCAAAAATAGACTGCAGGAACCTTGTTTTTGCTACTTGTGTAGTGTAGGTGCCAACTTTTGTGACTACTGTTATGCCTTGTTAAAATCTGTTAGTCATCTAGAGTGCATACCCCAGGGGCAACAGCTGCAAACCTTCTTCCTCTTAGCCCACCCCTTTCATGCTTTACTGTTGACAGTTTGTTGTATGTTCAGGTATTAAGCCCCTCTCAATAGTCATAGCTTTCAGTCCCTCCTCCTCAATACTTGTTCTTCACTAAACACCAAACAGAGATGCAAAGTCTCCAGCTGCTTTTATCTTTAGCTACATTTTGTGCAGCAAACAATGAGCAAAGGGGAATACAAATATAAAAGAGAATAAAATCTGCCACTGCAGACTAGTAAGCAGCATACAAATTCTACCTGTGGTGTACTCCTGCACATAGTTTTTCTTGGAGAAACCTTCCAGTCCTTGAACAAGGGTACCTGTATGTTTATCTTATTTCCTTGGCTGTCCTTTGATAATTAGCTAGGTTAGCAGAGTGACTTGGATTCTCCCCTGTTACTTTAAATTCCAGTTGATGATTTCCCTCCCTCCCCTCACCCCCCAAGTGACTGCTCAGGTACAACACACCAAAGGTTTTAAAAACATTGGATGCCATATTTGCTCTAATTGCAACTGAAAGCTTTCCAGGTGTAGCATCTCTAGTAAGTGTCCCTGGACTAGCTGATAGCTTTTTTTGGGTAAGTTCTATCTGGAAGGTGTAGCCCTGCTCCATTCTCTCCGCTCCCCTCCCACCCCACATATCATTAACTTTATACCTATCCATAGAACCACGCCCCTCGCTATCCTCCCAAATCCCCCACCCCTCTACTTCCTGTTGTCATTCTTTGCTCCTCCCCACACTTACCTACTATCCAGTATCAAAGACTACTATACCTTACTCCCACCCCTTCCCCTCATCCTCTGTTCTACATCCCATAATGTGACATGTCTCTTAAAACTCAAACTGTACTCTTCCCTTCTCTACCCCTTATCACCTCACTTCCTATCACTCACAATGACCTACTCCCTATTTCCATCCCTCAAACACCACTCTTAACTCAAGTACTACACCACAACCCTATCTACTAATTTGTCCCTCCACCCCCCCCCACCACTCCCATTCCTAAAATAAAAATATCTCCCCCTTCCCTTTAAAACAAAGTCTACTTACTCAAATTAAAACCCCATTACAAACCTCTACTTCTATCTGGTGACATTCATCCTAACCCAGGCCCTACAGACACTACCCTGAACAATAACCCCCCTGTATCTAAACCTTCCAACCCACAAAAACAAGTACAATTTTGCTCTATCAACATCAGGAGCCTTGTAAATAAAGTTCAAGAACTCCATGCTTGGATAGCTAACTGTACTCCTGACATAGTTACCCTAACTGAAACATGGTTAAAACCATACCATCTGGGCAGTGAAGTCATCCCTCCTGGCTGTAATATCCTTAGATTACATTGACCTAAAAGAAAAGGAGTCGTCGTCTCCATACTCTACTCCAATTGTCTCTCCCAAATCAGTCCCACACTAGACTTACCCTCCTTCTCACCAGCTGAACTCCTACTGACCAACTTCAAACTTAACAGTTTCAACACCATAATTGTCGCAGCAATCTATATTCCTCCTGGTGATAATATTAACATACTTGAGAACATCCTATCTCACCTCTCACATACCATCCACAATGAAATAATTATACTGGGGGATGTAAATATTGATTGGCTTACAATACAAGCTCCCATAATCACAACCCCAACCTACATTAATAAATCTCACCTACCTAGGTGTCTTCTAGACTGGATATTGGTCTCCCACCCTCAAAACTATCATAACTCCCAAACCCTTCCAAATGCCCTCAGCGACCACTGCCCTATAACAGTTACCAGACATACTCTCCACCTTACCAAACCTAACAAATTTATTACCACCCACTCACTTTCTTATTTCTGTCCTAACTCCTTTATTCACCAACTTTCCAAGATTAACTGGTCTTACCTCACCACTCTTCCTTTAGATGAAGCTGTCCATGCCTTCAACACTGCATTCCTAAACATTCTTCACTCCCTTGCTCCTCTTCGCACGATTAGAATCAAATCTAATACTGCTCCCTGGCTCACTAAATCTACCAGGACCCTCATGAAAGACCGGGATAGGATTTGGAAAATGTGGACTAAAACTAGGAACCCTTCTCTTCTTCAGAAATATAAAGAACTCAGAAATAAAATAAAAAAAATCATCCATTATGACAAAATAAACTTCTATGCCAGTCCTCCCTCTACTCTTAAATCAGACCCAAAGAAATTCTGGAGCTCTATTAAACAGACTCTTCATCCAGGAAACCCTTCCACTCCTAACCCATGTCCCAGTACAACCCCTGAAGACATAGCCAACGAACTTAGCAATCATTTTATAAACTCAATAACCTCCATAATAAATCACCCCCCGAAACAACACTAGCACCCTCACAAACTCTATACCTCTTCCAAACCTTCCTAACTCCTCCTCTCTAAAAGCAGTAACAGCTAACTAAAGTCATTATTCTCTAAACTTAAACCTTGCTCCCCATCTGTTGACAAGCTACCCTCTTACTTCCTGCAGATTGCCTCTTGCCTATCCTGTATCCATCTTAATCAACCGATCCATTTCTGAGTCCTATGTCCCCACTGTATGGAAGAATTTCTTTACTCTACCCATTCACAAAGGGGGCAACTCCTCAGACATATCCAACTTCAGACCAATTGCCATACTCTCTCCACTCTCAAAAATCCTGGAGAAATGCATTCACAAGCAAGTAATGCATTACCTTCACCAGGAAAACCTTCTCACACCCACACAGCATGGTTTCTGTCCCAAGCATAGTACAACTACTGCACTCATATCATTCATCAACATAGTCTCCCTAGCTCATGATAACAATAAACTTGTCTCATGCCTATTCCTTGACCTTTCTAAAGCCTTTGACACTGTCTCTCACCCACTCTTTCTAGATAAACTCACTAACTTACATTTCTCTCCCCCTACTATCTCCTGGTTCTCCAGCTATCTCTCTACCCGCCAGCAATCAGTTAAATGGCGCTCTGCACTATCCTCCCCTCTCACTGTACAAATGGGAGTCCCCAAGGGTCCATACTTGGTCCGCTACTCTTTAATATTTTCACCAACTTGCTCTACTCCTCTTGTCCCCAGTCATCTCTTGTGCAATATGCTGAAGACTCAACTGTTATAACCATTGCTGACAGCCCAACTGACCTCCACTCAACTACCCGGGCATCCTTCCACGCCATTGAGACTTGGCTTAGTGATAACAAACTAATACTTAATCCAAAAAAACTAAGCTCCTACTCTTCCTCTCTAAAAACATCACCACACTCAAAAGTACATTTACCATCTTATCCTGGAACAACACTGTCATCTCAGCTGAATCTAGTTACTAAATTGCTAGGTGTTACAATAGATGATCAGCTTAAGTTTGATCTCCATATTACTAACTCAGTAATGTAGCTCATGGGTACAGAGTTTTTACCAAAGGGGATGACCGTGCATGTTTTGGTGTTGAGCTTGAGGCCATGGCTTTGACACCAGGCATCTGTCTCAGCGAGGCCCTTTTGTAGGATGTCCACATCATTAGGAGTTTTGATTATGGTTCCTAGTTTGCACTTATCTGCGAACTTCGTTAGCTAAAGACCTTCTGTGTTAGCCTGTACTTCAGAGAAGTAGATACCAAACAGGAGAGGACCCAGGACTGAACCCTGTGGTACTTCACTTGTCACTGGTCTGAAGTCTGATTTGGAGTCTGCTACTTTCACAGTGTGGGTTCTGTCAGTGAGCCAGTTGGCAACCCATCTTGTGACATAGGGATTTATACCTAGTTTAGTGAGTTTATCTATAATTCCAGAGTGGGGGATGGTGTCGAAAGCCTTGGCAAGATCTAGATAGGCCGTGTGAACCACCTTACCCTTGTCTACGGCTTTGGTGACTGCTAGCAATCAGGTTTAGGAGACGTGATCTGCCTTTTACAAACCCGAACTGGGTGGGCTCCAGAGTTTGGAGATTACCAATGTCTTTGTTTATAAGTTCCATGATGATACGTTCCATGGCCTTGCAGACCAGGCTTGTCAGGCTAATGGGGCGGTAGTTCCTGGGGTCCGTGGAAGCTCCCCCTTGTGGAGTGGGATAACCGTCCCTGTGCGCCATTCAGCAGGCACAAAGCCTGAAGTGAGGCTATGATTGAAGATGGTACTTAGGTGGGGTGCCTGTTCATTCTGTAGTTCATGTAGAACGCAGCCTGGGATATTGTCTGGTCCCATGGATGCTGTGTTCTTGGCTTTGAAGTGTGTGGTTTTTACCTGTGCAGCTGTGATTACAGGAACTTTGCATTCTTCTGGTATAGAGATGGAGTCTTTAGGGGGTGAGAGGGGGGGTAAAGTTAGCACTGAACCTATCTGCCAGGATGTTGGCAATATCAGTTGGGTGTGTATATTTAGTACCATTGTGCTGTAACTCAGAGCAGATCTGAGTATTGCCATTGAGATTCTTGACGTAGCTATAGAATGCATTGTGGTTGTCTTTAGAATCAGTGGTGATTTTGTTTTCGTAACTAGCTTTGGAGAATTTTATCAGGGATCGCAGCTTCTTACTGAGGCTGACCAGGGAGCTCCTCCACTCATGGGATTTTACTCTCTTTTGCAACAGTTTCTTTCTTCTATTGTATAGTTTGTTTATGGCAGGGGACCACCAGATTGGCTTCCTTTTTTTTTTGGAGGATAGTGTCTTGGTTCTGTTTGGGATAGCACGATCCATGCACTCGTGTAAGTGCTTATAAAGTGCAATTGTGTAGGATTCAGTATTCGTAACTGTATTGTCCATCTTGCATGGGTGTCATGAAGTTCACCACTTCTGTCTTAAGAAGCATGAAGTTGGCTTTGGAGAAAATTTTTACCATGGTTTCCTTAATGGGGGGCAGGATGTGGATATCTAGGGTAATTAGCTTATGGTCGGATCGGACCAATGAGGCGTTGACTTCAGGTGTGGAACACTGGTCACTTATGTTGGTAATAACTAGATCTAGGATATTGTTGTCCCTGGTGGGGGTGTGGATAAGTTAATCCAGGGCATTAGAGTTTATGAATTCCAGAAAGCGTTGAGTGAAGGAGTTGGTACATGAGTAGTTTTCCCAGTTAATGGTGGGGTAGTTGAAATCGCCCATTATTAGGGTGTTTGGTTGAACCCTAATATTTTCCAGTACATCAAGAAAAGAGGAGTGGGAATCCTGGGGCATGGTGGGTGATCTGTAGCAAGCTAAAGTTTGGATTGCAGTTTTGCCCAGAGTTGCACTTGGATAACCTTGGCTGCATTATGCTGAGCAACTAGCCTGGAGGTGTGGATATCCTTATGAATATGGATACACCTCCGCCTTTGGTGTTACGGTCCAGGTTACATGGCCGAAAAGTGTGGTATGGGTTATAGCCTGATAGTGCAGGGGTGCTG